>NC_139830.1:21249999-21419999 GCF_963691815.1 Echiichthys vipera
ACACAAAATGCTCAGAGATCTGGTGCCTCACACTATGAATGCACCACTCCAACTTTTTCAGTCTCAATACCGATACCTAGGCTTTGCATATTGGTCGATACCCCGATACCGATCAGATACCATTGTTGAATTTATAAACTGTACACCTCACCATGTGGAAGAGACTAAAGGCATCAGGCTTCAGCTAAACATTACTTCCCTAACTTTGTAAAACATAATGTAACAAATGTACACATAGATACAAATGTACTGAATCTTTATTCATTTTGTTATTCAAATAAACAATTGCGCACCAGTTTAAACTCAGAAAATTTTAATTAAATGTAACAATTGAAACTAAGAATAAAGCAACTTAAAGTGAAATTCTGGTGTAAATCATCCAGGGTCTTTTTCGGCAAACACACTCATCAAATAAGCCAAGAGAATTTTTCGTGTAACAACTATTAACGGAGAAATCTGGTTGAGTCGCTAAACACCGATTAGCTAGGGGCAGCATAGTGAAGGCATTAAAACAGCTTTTTTTCAGTTTTAAGCCTTTTATTAGATAGGACAGACAGGAAATGGGGTGACAGAGAGGGGGAGACATGCAGCAAAGGGCCGAGTCGAACCCGCGGCCACTGCCTCAAGGATATTCAGCTTCTTCACATGGGGCTACCGCTCCAATCACGCCGAAAAAGTCCCTGGGATGATTTTACGCCGGAATTTCACTTTAAGTCGCTTAACTTGTGGGTCCAATTATGCACCCTCTATTGTCTTCCTCAGCTGCTGAGTTGCCTGTGAAAAGGTTGAGACGCTTGCAGGTGTGGAATTGATTGAATCAGAAGCAGAGCACAGCTGGGACTGAGCATCCCCCTATAGAAAGGAACATGAAATGGCTGATAGCCAAATGTGTATTCATCAAGACTAATATTCTACAGCCATGCTAGCAGTTCTGTGAAGTTGCAGTAGGCACAGTGGTGCGTTGAGTTAATGCTAACATCAGAATGCTAACATCAATGACAAAAGGCTGATATTTAGCAAGTATAATGTTTACCATCTTCACCATCTTAGTTTAGCATGTCATGCTAACATACTTACAAGCTGAACTAATAAACAAAAAGTACATCTGTGGTTGATGGGAATTTGTTTTGCAGCTATTTGTTCATCTCAATCTCATGATGGCACTAAAGGGAAATAATTTAAAATAAAGCATCTACGAACCATGACTATTTTTACTTTGCACCTCCAAACCACCAAGAAGTTTCACAGTACACATTGAAATACTGACCTAGTGGTAGCGTTGAATTCAGGGGATGAGGAAAATATTAAGAACAATCATGTGGGGACAATGAGTGTCTGTACAAAATGTCATAGCAATTCATCTAATAGTTGTTGAGAGCCTTAAAAGTCACTAAATCCTAAATCCTTATTACTCTGCTCAAATTATCTTTCAATATTTGAATTATTAAAACTGGGGGTTCTTTATTGTTTTAATAGGCAGTCAGTGAATCTGGGCACAAGGCCATCATTTCCGCACAAGCTGAAAAACAGCGCCATAAATGCTGATTGCCAAACTTTAATGATGAAATAATAAAGCACTCCTATATTATTCTTGACTTTTATTTCACAGTCCCTATCCTAGATAATAGTCCATATTTAGCTCTCATTTGAGTCAAACAGAAACATTTAAATGAGCAAGTGTAGAATCCCTTGCAGCCTTCTTATAATTGAAAATGACAAAGATAAGATCTGCGTGCATAAGTGAAAGTCATGGAATTAAAAATTCTGCCCTGTCCGCATTGGAGGGACTTTGAAGAACAATGCTTCTATGAGGAGCGCTCTACTTCACAAGTTATACTTTGAAGTGAGGTTAAGTTATAATTAATGAAAACAGATATACTGCACTGTTTGAGATATGAATGCACCAGCAAAACCCACACGTACTGCACATTGCTTTCAATCTGCCACTGGCCTGCTGGAGCGTCACACGGTTCACATGATTTCATAAAGCTGGGCTGAAATAATGTAAGGCAGCGTACAGTGTGTCAATATTAGTAAGTGAATGTATTGGCCACACAGTATTATTAAGATTAACTGTGGAAGTAAAAAGTAAGTAAGTGTAAAAATGAAATATCTAATTTGTCTGGTGAGATTGTCTACTAAAAATAGGACTACTTGCATGATTTCTAGAGTGGAAGAAACTCTTTGGGACCTAAAAGGCTGCACCTGACATTTATATAATAATCATGCAAACAAACTCTTTACAAACTGTGACCCAAACATCTGTGCCTCAGTTTCAGAATGAAAATGGTCTTCAGCATCTTACTTATGCCCTTTCATATTTGAATCATTTTTTCAGCATTTTATTAAAACACTTAAATAGAGTCAGGAGGATCACATTGACAGATCTCCACAGGGGCCATCTACATAGTCTACATCCAGTGAGTCAGACTATATGAGGATTAAAAAAAAAGGACTCGCAGCACAGCAGATACCACATGAGGCATAAGCAAATAAAAGGGTTAACTCCGAGGCAGACCAAACCACACTAAATAAAATCCCCCTCTCTACTGTGACACTTATTGTCCTTTCTCAGAGTTAGAATGATCTGATATTATATTGATCCCTGCAGGGAAATTCTCTCTCTGCTCTCGCCTCATGGTAAAGGTCAGGGCACAAACGGCACATACGGAGCAAAAAGCCTGAAGCTGGAAGAGATTCAGTGACTTGCTCAGAGGTTCTTCAGCAGGTAAGAGATGCACGACAACAAGAATGTTATCCCAGGACCCCTGTCTGAAGAACAGCTTCACTAGTCACCAGTGTGGTAGTTATTGAGGTGGGTGTACTAGGTCATCGAGGAGGAAGTTGGTCTCCTGTATTCCAGTGGCTTTGTGGAAGAGAGGTTGGTATAGCTGTGTGCACCCTCTACTATACCACCCATGACGGCAGATGCCTCTGTTAAAGTAGAGGGCAGTATGCAACATCAAAAGCAGCAAATGCAATCTGCCATAAAATAGAGAGAAGAAGAAGAAGAAGAAGAAGAAGAAGAAGAAGAAGAAGAAGCGATGTTGAATGAAAAAGAAGCTGCTCTAATACTAAAGAATAATAAGTAAAAGGTCATCGTAGTCTGCCATCTACAATTGAGAAGGGTCACTGTTGGAAAAAAATCAAGCTTCAAGTCATATCGTTAGATTTTTTATATTTGAAATTGTAAAATTGTTACCTAATGTTTTCCTTTACATAAATAAAGCTATTTCAACCATAAATTAGTCCAAATCCTTATGCGGGTGGAACCCAGACTCCCACCATGATTATCAGGTTTTTAAATCAAATAGACACTAGAACCTGTGAGATGTTAGGTTTATCTGTAACAAAGAAAAATAACAGTCTAAAAATAAATGAACATACACAAAAGAAAGACAGTGTGGTAGTACTGTTCAAAGTCTGAAAATTGCTCCTCCATAGAAAGAGACATTACCATAATGCAAACAGGTGGCATTTTTGGGCTGCAAAATAATCCTCTGAATGAGCAACAATGAACCTGTTATGCTATAGCAATGTCACGGCCACAGAGACTTGGCTGATGCAGCCCTGTCAATGCTGCCCCACATACCTCATTTCCAATTTAACAATCAAATGAGCTGCATGAAAAACGGTCTGCTATTAATAGCAATGCACTGAACTCCTCTGTATTATTCTGTGTCACTTCTCCAGGTTTAACCTTCTCTATTTATGATCTCTTATTTACTGTCTAATGCTGGTAATAGAGAGGACCCTTCAGTGTGTGCTGCTTAAGATCCTTTATCTACAGATTGTGTGACCTGCTGAATTTCAGGGAAAGTTGTTTTTTATATTTTTATAAGGTAGGCTGGTCATCCTGAATTCTAATGGCTGTAACCAAAAATACATATAGTAAGAGGGTCACCCATACAGCTTTCTGTGATAGCAGAAACAGGTCGTTAACAGTTCACCCCCCGACATTTCAAGCCCTCTGTTTTGTCCATTTGACCCTGCAGCGTCACGGAATCTGACTGGTCACAAATCTCCGTCTGACCAGAGACTGACATGACAGATAAAGACACAGACCGGGTCTGGACAGTCCATCGCACCGGGCTGTTTGACACACAGAAGTCCGTTTTTGGTTTTTTGTTTTTGGACCGTCGCACATTCCTACAGATTGCCTCCAGCCAGACAGCATGCGGCTGTGCGCGCCAACATCCAACAGCACGAGACGCGGGTGTCTACCTGTTAGCACGAGACTACAGCCTGTACACGTAGCGGTCGCCCCTCTTACCTTTTCCTCTCGTCTCCTTTGACATAGTGTCCTCTCCCGTGTGACTCTCGTCCCTCTGCGGTCGGTTATTCTGCGCGGCAACGTCTCGTCGGACAGTTGATGAAACGGCTCCGTCCCTCTCCTGCACCCTGCTGCACCTTGACGCCTGCCAGACTGAAGCGGGGTAAAGCGGGCGCGGGTGTGCCACAGTACAGGCTACGGCTGCCGTGTCGGTCTCCTGTCACAGTGGAGAAGGGGGCAAAAAGAAGCAGAGGAACCCCTGCAGCTGTTCTCATTCACCTTTGTCAAGTCCCTCAGAGCATCGACCCGCCTATGCCGCAGACATACTTTGGGTATTTGTTGTCTCTGTGCAGACTTGGCTCTCACATGTCATGCCCACCCTGCTCTCTCTCTCTCTTCTCAACCCCTTTTCTCCTCTCCTCTCCTCTCCACCGCTTTAACATCAGCCGGAGTTCCTAACAAACAGGACCCGGTCTGCCGCTCGACTGCCTCCAGCGGTGCGCGCACGTCCGCAGGCGGCCGCTGCTGAATGAAGGGCGTCCGTCCTCTTTCCTCTCACCGTTTCTGACTTTGCAAAAATAATAAAAAAAAGAAATGCACAAGAAGAAGTATCCTGAATGAGGCGTGACTTAACGCATCGAAAACACACAGAAAAGCGCAATCAACCTAAATAATTGAATCAATTCCATCGGATGTGTCACTGCAGAATCATGCGCACAGATATATTCCTGGAATTAAACGGGATATTTAATATGAAGCAGGTAAACGTGATTGTGGTGACACACAGGTGCTCCCTCTTGTACATTCTGTCTATGCAGGGTGCGGCTGTTACTTATTTACACTAACAAAGAGGGTGGCTGTGAAGATGGACAATAGATCACAGCAGAATCATGCATCTGAGCAGAAACATTACAGGGATTACACAGATTATTAAAAATACAGTTGTTTAATTTAGGCTAATTATGTGTTGTATGGTGTGACTGCATATACTTAAAACAATGAATAGGAAGGACACTAAATCTGCAAAGTGTACACAGGAATATTAGAAGAATTTCACCAAATATAACACATTTGATAAGTTCCTTTTGAGTGTCCCATAAAAGCCTGCTGTGTTTATCTTTTTTCCCTCTGAGGTGTGGCTGAACCTATCTGCTATAGGCTATATACAAGTGTTTGAAGAGAAGAGGAGTTGTGAGGACAGAGAGCAAAAGGACATAGATCACTGCAAGCGGAGGATGAAGGGGTGAAAGCTAACACCCCTGTCAGCCATCTATCACTGAAGCAGCAGGTGCCACCTTGGTCACATAGGGCAGTCACCGAGGCAGAAGAGAAAATGGTGAAGTGCCTCAAAAAAAACCCAAACCCATCAAAATAAAGCCCTCTGCACAGGAATTCTGATTTATTTTCTCCTCTTTTACTTTTTAGGAAATGTAGCATATGAATGATGTTCGCTCAGCTTTAAATCCTTTAAATCCAGCTGTGAGATTGGACGCTAATCTGACAGATGCGTTACCTAATGGGTGCCTCTAATTCATTTTTAAGCTTATCTTGACCTGCAATACTTCAACACTTGACCTGAACTGCTGCAAATAGGTATTCTCACTGAGCGCTTATGGCACACATTACACTAGTGTGTGAACCAGTCATGATGTCACATGTTATCCCTCTTGTTCGTATGCAACCACACACGAGGTCACCCAGTCCCAGAAGGGCGGCCTGGTCACGGCGTCATTTGGCAGCCCAAATGAATATTGATAGAGGAAAATGCCTGTGGCTGAACCATCAGCTAGGAATCTGAGAGCCGGACATGCCACATTACCAAATACTATAGGAATACATGAAGCCAATTTGTTTTTATCACGAAAGCCAATGACAATGCACTTCTGGCCCAGAACACTGAGCTGAGATTCCACTAAGACAAACTAATAGAGAAAAGCCTTGAGGCTACAGGCCAGAGAGACAGCAAGACAGATATCACTGATTACACCAAATGGCTGCACTGGCTGGATCTAAGTGAAAGAAACTAAAGGCTAATTGAATTAAGTGAATTTCTCTCCTGAAAAGAATTCTCTCCATGCCATTGAGGACATAACTCTAATTCTGCAGCACACCCACATCAGCAGAGACTGATTTTACACCAACAATTAAAATTGGAAAACACACTGGTAAAAACATAGATTTTTGTGTGTGTGATGATTTAGGGTTCGTCCACACTGCCCAAGACGATCTTTTCTTTTCCCCTCGTTCTTAAAAAGTTTTCCGTAAACACAGCAAACTTCTCAAGAAAATCTCTGTCCACACAAAACCAGTGAAACCGACTCAAAACGTTGTAGTACACATGTCGGGCCTGTATGTGGCGCTGTAACTCTGCCACATACAGCAAAAACGGAGAAGAAGAGACGAAGCAGGCACATTGTTGTTGTTGTTGTTGTTGTTGTTGTTGTTGTTGTTGTTGTTACGTGATGTTGGGGGTTAGAGGGTCGAGTGCTAGAGGTCAAAGGCTATATGGTCGAGAGGTGGGGCGATGATCATCACTTCACAAAATATGCGGAGAAGCTGTCCAGGCCAAAAACGCAGGGCGGCGTTCTGAGATATATCCACTCTGGGACCCGTTTTCAGAAAATAACATTTTCAGGCTCCCAAAACGCTGCATCCATCTTGATGACCGGCCAAAATGATACAAAACTTTTGCGTTTAAAGCAAAACACGTCTCAGTGTGGATGGCCCCTTGGAGTGCATGCTTCAAAACATCCGGGCAGACTAGACAAACACAGAACAGGCACACAGAAGGATGTTTATGGAGGTAGATATCCACTGTGGGGCTTTTGGAAAATGAAAGCGAGACTTGTTTCAGCAACATAAGGCTTTTGGGGAGCCATTAAAGAGTCACAAAATAATACTTGGCAGACAGCGGGCCGGAATTTACCACCTGAGGTGCAGGTTTCTTTCCTTGTGGGTGGAGACACATAATCAACAACTCAGTTGGGTCGCTGGGGGGAAAAAACCTGCATTTCAACACAACAACAAATGGATGATTTATACTAAAATATTCTTCAGTCTCTGTGTAACAGTAACAAGGTGAGTGGCACTTCACATTCAGGGAGTTGATGGATAACTGCTCAAAAACGTATTACATACTGTGTAAGAATACATTTACTGTGGTTGTTTTATCCTTGTTGTTGTGGGGTATATATGATCACATTGTAAGTTTCTGTCGATAATAAGAAGTAATGTCGGTCTACTGATAGGACTTTGATTATGAGGAAATGTACTATGCATGCAATGGAGCCCCTTTCCTCAGGTCATCTCCATGATGAACTCAGAAGTCTGACCTCGGTATAGGCTGTCCTTGTCCTTGTCTAGCACAAATTGTCTTTAGGAAATCCTTTGCACTCCCCTGCACATGGCACTTCTGATGACAAAGGACTTGTTTTACATAACTTTAACTTTACTTTTTATCCTTTGTATTTCGTTTCCCTAATCCCTTTTACTCCGTCTTTTAGCACAACTTCAGAAGCATGCCACATTGCATTCCGCTGCACATATTACTTGTGTGACAAATAATCCTTTGAAGTCTCTCTGCTGCTGCATAAGCAATTGTCCCTCTGGAGAAAAATAAAGTTCTACTTGACTTAATAATTCCATTTTAAAGGAGATGTACTTGAAAGACTGAAAATAAAAAACTGGGCTTGGGTTGCCTCTACACAGCTCTTACAATTACAGAGGTTTTTTTCACTCCCACGATATGGACCGGTTATCAAAACAAACAATAGAGAAACTCTGATTAGGACACACACACAGGAACTGAGATGTATTTCTCACCTTTAAATGATTTTTGATAATAAATACAGTAGTGAAAGTACATTTGAGGAGCTCTTTTCCAAAACGCTATAAATCCATTTTAATCGTTTTCAGGAAAATTACATTTTTTACCAAGACCCACACATTTGGTTAATATTCAATGTATCTTGTCAAAATGGTTTATGGCTCAGTCTGAACATGTTGCACAGACGGACGACACAAAAAACTCTCCCGCTTCAGAGCGCCGCCATGTTTGATCGCATAGAACGCTCACTGAATTCTGATTGGTCGAGAGGACGTATCGCATTTAGGCTAAAAATAGGTTTGGCGCTGGTCGCGGTTTGGAAAGGAACTGCATCTTGAGAACATTTTAAACAAGGACATATAGCGATTTGGCATGAAGCATTGATGAAGCAGTGAAAAGGTTCTGTATACAGCAAAGTGGCATGACAAACTCATTTTTTTATCTTGTTTTGGAAAAGAGTTCTTCATTTCATTTGACAGTTTTGCAATACGTGAGTGCTACTTTATATGAGGGAAATATTGTACCTTTGACTGCACTGTGTAAATGTGTATTTATTCCACAAAGTTACTGGTTTATTTGCAAAACAAGATTTGATGTACAAAACATAGATTCAAAAAGGTGATGCATTGTTATAGATTAAACTTCCAAACAGTATATAAAGTAGTTACAACCAGCTATAACTGAAACATGCTGTTTTCGTATTAATCTTACATCAGTATTAATATGTTAAACTCTAAAAGGGGCCATTTTGCATAATGTGTATTTTGACTTTTTGACCTACTTTCAGTAGACTATATCAATCATCTTTAGTTTGACTTAAATATGTATATATATTTTTAATATATAAATTCAGGACTTTTACTTATAATGGAGTTTTACATGCTACCGAAGCAGCTTTTATCTGGTTATGAAACTGTCTGATTCTAATGCTAATGCCTCTATATCAGAGGATCCCATTTTTTTTGTAGCTTGAGACCCAAACAGAGGAATTTGGTGTCTCCCCGCAACCAAACTTACAAAAATATAACAGGAATTCACATGTTTGAGACTGAGGGAATCACAGAAGTCACACTCTACGTTACCTCAGCCAGAAAGCGTGAGATGTATTTTTCAGATCAAAGATTAGTAGAAGAGAAAAAAAGCTGAGCTGACTGTACCACTATAGACCAGTCTTTTTTAATCAGGGAAATGAATTCACATATCATAGCTTGTTATATGTTTTACTCTGCTGCTTGGCAACTGGATAAAACATGGATCCACAGTGAGTCACTACAGTACGTTAGCCAGTTAAAATAAGATACCATCATTTTATTTAGATCATTTAAATTTTAACATTATATTTTATGGTTAAGGCTGTTACTGGCAGAATCAGGAAAGAGGAAATGAAAATAATTGACCATAGAACAAAAACAAAGCAAAAAAAAAGCTAAAAGGGACAGTGATGTACAGTGCGTAGAGAAAGTCATGATACCCATTTGAAATAGTCACTTATTTGTTTAACAGCCTGAAATGATAATATATTAAATATATATATCTTCCAGCATGATTTACACATTTTGCCTTAAAACATTCAAGTGAAATAGTTTTTTTTTTATTTCTGAAAATTAATAAAAATGAAAAACTAGACTAGCAGGATTGGAAAAGTGATGTGTCCCAAGATCAAATACTTTGTGGAGGCCCCTTTT
This sequence comes from Echiichthys vipera, assembly GCF_963691815.1. Lineage (NCBI taxonomy): Eukaryota > Metazoa > Chordata > Actinopteri > Perciformes > Trachinidae > Echiichthys > Echiichthys vipera. Next base: position 21,259,784 of record NC_139830.1, read on the forward strand.
GCTTTAATTACAGCCATAAGTCTGTTTGGATTCGTCTCTACCAGCTTTCTGCAGCTGGTGAGCAGCGATGGACTGCACTCTTCAAGTCCATCCACAGATGTTCTGTAGGATTCAGGTCAGGGCTCTGACTCGGCCACTCTGGGACATTCACCTTCCTGTCCTTTAGCCACTGTGTTGTTCTTATGGAGGTGTGTTTTGGGTCGTTTTCATGCTGAAGATGAACCCACTGCCCATTTTCAAGTGTCTTACAGAGGGCTGCAGGTTTTTCTTTAAGAATTTGGGTGAACTTGGCAGCATCCATTTTCCCTTTAATCCTGACCAACTGCCCAGTCCCTGCTGAAGAGAAACAAGCCCACAACAAGATGCTGCCACCACCATGCTTCACTGTAGGGATGCTGTGTTTTGAGTGGTGTGCTGTGTTTGGTTTCAGCCCAAAAAGTTCATTTTTGATCTTATCTGATCATATAACCTTTTTCCACATTGCATCAGAATCTTCTGTATGCTTTTTAAGAGACTCCAAGCATCTTTCCAACCATGGTGAATTATTTGTGTTACCACGCATGACTAGGAGTGGAATCCTCAAGGAACAGCTGATTTTACTTTGAAGTAAAGTCAAAAACACCACAGTTGATGTCAGGTGGAGGCCAATTAACATGGTGTGTAATGTGGAAGGTGATTGGTTATACCTGAGAACATTTATAATTGTTATTCTGAATGACTCATCACTTTTACAGCCCTGCTATTCTAGTTTTTCATTTTTGGGAAATATTACCCAATCTAGCTGCACAAAGCTGGTAGAGACATATCCAAACAGACTGATGGCTGTAATTAAAGCAGAAGGGGCCTCCACAAAGGATTAAACCTGGGGACTCATCACTTTTCCAATCCTGCTATTTTAGTTTTTCATTTTTTAAAATGCAAAATGTGTAAAACATGCTGGAGAAATATATTTTTTCATGTATTATCATTTCAGGGTGTAAAACAAAAAAAGGGACTATTTCAAAAGGTTGTCATTACTTTCTATAGGCACTGTATCATAGGCAAAAACACATGAGGTAAGGCTTCTGAGGTAAGGTATGAGGAAAACTGCTCCTCGTGATGAACTGTGTTATTCTGCATTTAAGAGTCTATTCTCCACTGTAGCTTTCACTGTAATAAAAAACAACATTGAGTTTTTCTACATAGCTATTGTAATCCACTCTGCTCCAGACACACATCTGCTTTGAGGTTGACAAATAAGCTCTCAGTCTCAAATTCCATCAGTGTGAATTTAGTTGGCCCTCTGCAGGGACTCTGCTTCTTTACTTGTGTCATAACTAGCTGCTGGCTCTGAGGCAGCTAATAATCCCAACAAAGAGAAGCTGTGACTGAATTAATAATGCAAACAGTCAGAATCTACCCAACAGGTATTTTAGGCTTTCCCAGCAAACAAAGCCTCAAGATAAATTGACAAAAAGGAACTTTTAGAAGGTTTTAGAAGCAAACAATGCCAGGATTTGCATGACAGATGGGTGAATACCTCTTCAGAACAAATGAGTGATGAGCCATAAGATTTCATATCCATTGAGTTCAAGTACAGAGCATAAGGTGGAATGAGATATCACAAAGCAGCCTTGAAGCACCTATACCGCAAAATGCTCTCTCTCAATGCATCATGGATATATTGCAGTCATATACTTTGTCCTTGCTAATTCTAAAATAAACTCTGATGATGAGACAGTGCTGGTCGGTGGCAAGGTCGAACCTCTCTGACCATTTGGATTTATAATAATGTGCAAATTAGTTCCAATTCTTGTCTGTGCACAGTAACATCTGTTAGTGAGTATCTGTTTCTCATGTGACAGACGTTAGGTGGACATCAGGACACTTGTGGCTGATCTTCTGGTTTGCCGACAACACAGTCTCACAGTCAAATGCGAGTGTCTGCCGAGGTGGCAGAAATGGAAATATATTATCTCTGAAATGTCTCAGGGCAGAGAAATTTCTGAACCACGACAGTGAAAAAATGAATAGAAATTAGCTCTTGAAAACGTACAGAATAATTTCTGTACATCGGTGTGAAGACAACACTCCTCTCTTTGAGCCCACCAATTTATTATTTGTTTATTTGTCCTGGATCGAAAAAAGAAGAAACCGAGCTTGAGCCTGTGAACGCCCACGCAGAAGCCAGCCTGAGAGAAAATATACGCTGCTGATTCGATGTGAGCTAATTCATTCAGTCACTGTATGTCCCCTGTCAAAGGCTGGTCCCCACAGGCCAACGCAACATCTGGATGTGTCCCCACTGCTCTGTCTGCACCGTTTTACTGTTGATCTCAAGGGACTCAAACATATTCTTGTTCTGTCAAGTCTGTCCAGTTTATTTTGCATTCAGAAATGACACTTTTCACCAATATTATGCAGGCTTCAAGTTGGTCTGTAGCTACAGTATATGATGTAAGTGGCCATATATATTTGGCTCTGTGGAAAAACATCAACCAAAACTAAAATAAGAAATGAAAAGATAAATATGAAATGATGCTTATCTCAACTACAAGCATGTCCACACACGTTACTCTTTATTCTATCTCCTCACAGTGGTCATAACTTACTGGCAACACATTTACCAGTGATGGGGAATGTTGAGTTTAGACCCTTTATTTAGACATCAAAGCAAAATAGGAAATCAAGTTAAAATAGATTAAACACATGATGCCCTTGGCTTCTTACATCATTTTGGTGGAGACCGTATGCAATTAATTTATTTCCATATTCCAGCTTGAAAATAGAAAGTGTGAGTAATCCTCAGAGAGAATTAAACCCAGTGCAAGGGGAGGGTTGTAATCTTATAATCCTCTGTAATGTTGTGATGGTCTCTCCAAGCTTATCTAAACTAACTTTCCCAGCGGAATTCAATCACAGATACAGGTGGACCATAAAGTCGTCGTTAACGGTCATGTGCCTCACTCACTGAGAAAAATTGTCCCCAAGGAGACAAATAAATGGTGCCTAAAAAAGACTGATGTGACTAATGCTCCCTTTGCAATTAAATGACCGTGTCCGCTGCAGCTTCATTAAAAAATATCTACAAACCCAGTTAAATTAAAAATATCTTTGTAAATTAACAAAATAGCTATATATGTGAAAGTTTAATTCCAAAATGAAAAAACATCCACTTAAATAAGCATAGTCCTTGGTTGACAAAATGACCCAAGATATTAGTTATTTGCATCCTTTGTGCTGAAAAAGTTTGCAGATTTCCCATTAAAATAAATAATTATTAACGTAATTTGTAAGATATCCATGATGCTGTAACATCCTATTGGCTGACCAAAGCCGCAGCAGAAGTGGAAGGTGACTGGACGGGCTGAAGGAACTCTGAGGTGAAGACGGCCTCGGCGTACTCCTCCACAACGTCCTGAAACTCTGCTGCCACATCAGCCAGAGCCTCTGACAGTAACTCCTCTGCCAGGCTGTGGGGCGAAAAAGGACAGAGACATTAGATAAAGCAGGATATTTACCTTGAAACTTAGTTGCCAAGAGATAGTCTTTGGCAAGTAGACATATCCTAACTTTAATTTGATAGAAAAGACAGAATCTAACATCTGACAAACCCTGTTCTGCTTCACAACAAATTAAACAAAATGATCATATATGACAATGAAATTCATGTGGTCATTGTTACCATTTCATAAAACTAGAAAGAACCTAGAAAGTGTGATTGTTATAATTTTTTTTTATTTTATTTTTACTTTTAGGAATGGAACGTTTTAAAATTGCTGAATAAAAAGGTGAAAGGAAAGTATAGGATAGAGTAGGGTGTACGGTTTAAACGATACCGACGGTAGAACAGTAGAATTTTGACTCTACTGTGTAACCAGCAGCTATGGCGTAATGACGAATGTGTGTGGATCCGGTGTGTGAGGGAATATTTACTGGCCCTTTGAGTAGATGCCTCTGTGAAAAAGTAATTTATGTGATGTTGACTGTTGTCCTCTCTCGCATTTCAGCTCAATATGACACAGAAAACTGGCAATTCAACAGCAAATGGACAGAGAAGTATTTGTTTATAACTGTCCCTCTGAAGGATGCAATGAGTGTATATCGGTGTGAAGCAAAAATCTTAATTTGTAGAGTGACCAGTAACCTTAAAGTTGTCAGAAAAATGTAGTGGAGTATAAAGTAGAATTATTCCCACTGATTTGTAGTGGAGTAGAAGTATGAAGTAGCATGAAAATAAAATACTTAAGTAAAAAACAAGACCATCAAACTTGTACTTTAAGATAAATATACAGTGATTCAAATTATACTGTGATATAAATCTTAGACTATACCGTACAGCCCTAAGATAGAGTACCAGTCAAAAGTTTGGACACGCTTTCCCATTCAAGTGAATGTATATCATTTAAAAAATAGTAAGTGAGCCGACTTCTAAATCATCAGCCTTGTGTCATTATTTTTCAAAAAAAGCAGAAGGTGCGATCAAAGCAGTTTTTTCCAAACCAGTGTGTGTGACAGCTCGACATGACATTGTGCTTGCCTTGAAAGGCATAGAATGACAAAAAATAACTCAAAAGACCAGTGCAGCACCCAGCTAAATGTCAGTATTTTGATCATTAGACAGACTAAAGCAGGGACACAGTACAGGGCACAAGTATAAGTGGCGTACACTCTTGGATCTCCCTTATGGAGCCTTACAAAATGTCAAATCATTAGGTTGTCAATCAGAGTCATTGTGTGTTGGTGAAGAGTCAATAGAAGAATACTTTGCTCTCAACACAGAGGCAGAGGAATTATTAATAACACCAATATGCTAAAAGACATGCTAGCTCTACTGAATAACTTCTGTATGTTAAACGCTCCAGATATGATGTGTTGTCGTGTATTTTAATATTCTGTAACATTCTAATAATTTGTCCACCAGTATAAAAAAAATGCATTAAAACCTGTGAGCAAAAAAACACTTAGACTCATGTTTCCAACTGTTTTTTCTACTCTCAGCTCCGGTTTATGTGAACCTGTGCTGGGTTGACAGTTATCTCTGCTCCAGGCACAGCGTGGAGGGCACGCCCACGAAGTAAAGTGACAGAGCTCCATCCATCCTTCCATTGCTCAGAGCAAGAGGAAACTTCCGCTCTTTTTCACCTCTCAACATCCACTGGTTAGTCAGCAATCCAGTTCTTCAGTATGTTGCCAAGAAAGTGCTTTTTCAGTCGCAGGGGAACATTTATTTTGCTTTTCCTTAATAAGACAGCAGGCCAACAACAGCTTAGTCTGTCTTTGTTAATGGCACTCTTTCATGAACACAGCCAATATGCAGTTAGATAATGGTGCTAAAAGACAAGACTGTTCCGTTAAGGGCTGTTGATGAATCAAAAGATGTAGGTAACATTGTGTCACTGAAATGTTTGTCTTGTATTGATAGTTGGACCTGGCTTGTGAATCCATAGGGCGCTAACGGTGATTTGCACAGGAGCTTGCAATACATCCGTGCAGCCAGCAGCCATATGGTTCACACTCCTGCTGAAAGTGTCAGTTGTGAAGTGTTTGGTTTAGAAGTTTTTTTTTGACCAAAGAAAATTTCACTATATACTCTGGAGCAGAGACCCGAAAGTGCTGACCAATCAGAGCAGAATGGGCTTTTCCGGAGGGAATCTTAAAGTGACAGGCGCTACAATAGAGCGTCTCAGACAGAGGGTAGCAGCAGGATAGAGGTGCAGCAGCCATGAGCAGTACGAAAAAAAAGTGTTTATTGAACATGTTCTAGTAGAAACACTTATACATGTATGAACCAGAAAATGAGTCTGATAGGTCTCCTCTAGAGTAGCTAAGCTAAAAAAATAAAATAAATAAATAACTTGGTATTTCGATTTATGCGTTTTAGCTGTGCGAAAGTTTTGCTATTTTGAAATCAATCTGTAAGCAGACGGATTGAATGAAATCCTCCTGGGAAGTTCGGCTCCACAAGTCAGCTCATTACCATCTCATCACACCAGAGGTTTCTACACTGTGTCAGAACAGCAGGGAGTGTCGATGCCTATATGAATGTGTTCTCTCTCCAAAAACACTGAGGTAATTGGATGGCTTCTTTTAACAACATTCTTAAATCCTTATCTTTTTTCCAAATTCAGAAAGTGCAGATCCATCCCTTGAAAACTTTTGTTCATTGATGTGGGACTGATATTAAGCCACAGGCACAAGCAGTCAGATCCCATGGGTGGGACTGGGCCACAGTTTAAGCAAAAAGCAACTCATCGAGCTGTTCACAAGCCCACACATATCTGTGATGCAAAGAGAAAAACAGGCCGACCTAAAAAGCTATCTTTTACAAGTTTAGAACTGATATATCAAAAGCATGGATTCATTATGTTCACAAAGATGAAAGGGAGCCTTCTGCACCCTGCATTGCAGCAACTCAAGAATTCTGTCAAGTATGCAAATCTGTGAGTGGGAGAGAAACAACGGTGACCACTGGAGGCACAGCATGCAGACCATAAACTGCATGAGCCTCTTAGAGCCAGCTCTTCAGTCCACACATCATGTATGTCAAACACATCAGGGGACAGAACAGAGAGCAGAAAGGACAAACTTTGTTTCCATGTGGCTTTGCTGACAGAAACTCTTGTGAGCTTGTGATACTCTTTGAGATATTCTTATAAACCCTCAAAGACACAAAAAGATTACTGAATTCATTACTAGCACATTCTGTTACACAAAGGGGAATTAAGGTGTAAGGAAACCTTCACTGTTAAGTCTTTTACCTGTCTGCGATGGCCCAGGGGTTGAAGCTGCCGACGGCCTCGTGAGCCACAGCATGCAGGTAGGCCTCGTAGTCTTCCCGGTACCGCCGGATGTTTCTCAGCATGCTTCCTGGCACAGAGATAACAGTCCCCGTGCTTCTCTCCACTGGGCCTGGGAACACGGTGTTGTGCCCGTGCTGCTGTTCATCTTCCTCTGTTAGGCTATTCTCAGAGAGGAGGCTGTGTCTGAGGAAACAAGAGGAAGCCGATGAGGCAAGGCAAACGGACGGATTTCCTCAAAACCTTTTCATTACCTTGAGTGTTCTCACTGTATGAACTGGGTAGAGAGCTTTCTGAGGGCTACCGTGAAGAGGCAAACTCATTTATTGACACAGGAGCTAGAATGGAGTGCAGCGCTGGGATTGAACGGAAACAATTGCTGTTATAAGGCTGAGTATGACGAATTTAAGAGAGGTGTCAGAGCCCTGCTCGTTGCTCAGAGATGGTCGGGGCTCAGCTGGGCATTGCCATGGTCTCGCGTGATAATCCTCTCTGCTTGGACAAATCAGCCTGGCTGTTGCGACTGCTCTCTCGGTGCTATATTTAGCGTTGCAGCAGTTCCCAAAGCAAAGTGCCTCTCTATTGTGCTCCCCGGCCTCATCTGAACTTTTTTCTGTTTTGAATGTGCAGGTTGCAAACCACGGGGTGGTCATAAATATCAAAATGTCAGCACAGTCAACTCTGCTTCTAGTCTGAAATGGGTCGATTTAATGTCCAATGTGGTGAAAGCGTCAATACAGAACCCTGCGCTGCTACTTCCTATTTATAGAGTCAGTAGAGCCAGACCGATATATCGGTCAGCCTATATTCAGGACGATATTGGACTATTAAAGACATTTCCGTATTTATCGGTATAACTGTACATTTTACGATATGCAACAATATGAAAAAAGTTTATCACTCACTCACTCATCTTCAATTGTTTATCCGGGTTCGGGTCGCTGGGGCAGCAGCTCTAGCAGGGGACCCCAAACTTCCCTTTCCCGGGCCACATTAACCAGCTCTTACTGGGGGATCCAGAGGTGCTCCCAGGACCAGGTGGAGATATAATCTCTCCACTTGGTCCTGGGTCTTCCCCGAGGCCTCCTCCCAGCTGGACATGCCTTGAACACCTCGTAGGGAGGCGCCCATGGAGTATCGTTACCAGATGCCCCAACCACCTCAACGCAAAGGAGCAGCAGCTCTACTCCGAGTTCCTCACAGATGGCTGAACTTCTCACCCTATCTCTAAGGGAGACTCCAGCCACCCTCCTGAGAAAACCCACCCCAACATATAATGCAGAAAATATCTTAATTTACTCTTCATTTAAATCGTCAGCAATTGGCTGATATTGAACATACAATACTATTTATTTTATTCTTCAGTTATATGGTCAGCAATTGGCTGATACATGTTTATTTAGTTATTTATTTTATTTATTCTTTAGTTTCTCATTTTAATTTCCTAGCATTAGTTTACTATGCAATAGATTGTATGTATAATTATGTTAAACGTTCTTTAAAAGTACTTGTAAGAGAGCAGTTTTGTGAATAACTTTGTATGTCGGTGCAAAATATCCACACAATCCACATAGAAAAGGTCTATTTTCATTCCAGCTCATAAATACAATATATATTGCCATATTTGGGAATTTTTCCCCTCCAAAATCAGTCTCAAATATCCCATATTGGTCGAGCCCTAAGAGTCATAAGAGCACCAATCCTTTTGGTGCCATATTCAAAAACGTGAACCAGCCTTCTCCTGTCAACAAACATAATTCAGACATTTTGCAAAATCTCCTGATGAAAAAAAAATACTGCCTATAAAACCTAAACAGGGCTAAAGGACAAGAAACAACCATGTACAACATCTATTGAACATTTCATAAAATCTGTGTGTTCATGTGGGTGTTTGTGTGTGGGCCGTGATTGACAGCGGTGCACAAATTTAGACAATTGAATCGTTAAAAAAAACACCCTCTCCCCTTAACATTCCCCCACCTACAACTTGGCCTGCACCAAACAGATGGACACCATCAGCTATTTGCCACATCACCTCAAGCATCTAGTTTTTATACAAAAGCTTTAGCCATATATCGCTCTGGAAACAAGGGACCTGGCAAAGGACAATGCCATAGGGGACGCAGACTGTGATGAAGCTGAGCTGGACAAAGACAAATGTGAGAAAGTAAGGGCTGATTGAAGTAAGATTCACAGAAGGCCTGGTGAGCTTTTGAGAACAACAGGAAAGAAAACAGGTGGAAGATAAACAGTGCATAGGAAAATGTTGTAATTTTCTTGCTTATTCAGAAAGTCATAGCTCAGACTTCTATATTCCAGCAGTACAACCTCCTGCATTTGATTAATATGGCTTTGGAGTCATTATGAATGTAAGGTCACGACTTGATGCAGATGGCAGCCATTTGTGTAAACCACAGCTCTCAGCTTGTTTGTAATACTTGGCCTGAGAGGGCAACTGCCGCCGTAAACAAAGGGAACAGTAGAGGGAGAGCAGATAAAAAAACATGAAAGGTTTATAATATTGCTGAGTGGGGCTTTCATCTTTTTATTGATTTGTTTGACCTGCTGATGCAGCTGCAGTTGGTCGGTCAGCATTAGCCAAGAAGGGGGGGACAGTCGGGGTCTGTGTCTGGGCTCCTCACCATGGATACACAAATCTTATCTGCTGCTCTGCTTGTGTTTCCAAAAATGAAATCTCTCACTCTATTGTCTGTGTGGTCGCTTTGATTGCGCTCACAAAAGCACAAAGACAGCTAAGGTGAGGTATGGCAGATGCTGTTTTTGGAAATACTTTTCAGGGCAGAGCCTGTTATGCCTTGTGATACATGATGGAAGTGTTGGTGATGATTGGTGTAATTGGTGTAATGTTGACAACTGCCTCCCCACCAATAGTGAAGAATACTCTCTTCTGACAGGTCCCGCTTGCCTCAGTGGAGGCTGAAAGGCTGAACACTTGATAACAACAGAATTAAACCTGCTTTATTACATCTTTTCCCAAATCAACTGAGAGTAATTATTTTGAAAACCGCATTTACTCGTAAACTCTCCGTGCCTCCGTAACAGTACAAAATAAAAATAAAAATCGTAAAGTCATGACCGATAAAAAGGTCTGCGAGTGTCCCTAATGGTCATCAAAATATACAATTGAAGCCACAAATTGTCTCCCTTAGTGTGTTTAAATGTGTGTGTGTGCGTCTATGAGACTGCGTGCATGACTGTTTTCCTGCTAATGGCAGCAACTGATGTGTCCCTCTGGACTGAGAAATGTGGGTTATAAACAGACATGATGAGCCCTTCACATATTTTGCTGTTCCAAAACCCCCTAGAAGAGTCAACAGTACACACCAACACACAAACAAACTGCATTTGTATACTATTTTCCTTCATAGGAGCTGATGCAAGTGTGATCTTTTATCCCACTGCTTAGTTACTGTATAAGCATCATGAAAGCATAATTATATCATCAATAATCCTCCATGTCTTATCCAAGTTTCCCTGTCTCCTAAAGCCCAGTATACCTTTTGCTATTCACTGCACAAAAGTATTAACTATCTGAACTGTTGGCAGGTATACAAATATCTAGACTGACCTGAAGTTGGCTGCAGTTTTTAAATAACAGACTGGGGACTTAATTGTATGTCACAATAACAGTTTTAATTATCTGAAGAATTACTTCCCTGGAGGTCAATGTGTTGACTCTGGTAACAAGTTTAGGAATTATCATTAAATCACATTTTGCTGTCCTGGACACTGATGCAGCTCATTTCCTCAGCCTGCTGGGGAAAACTCAACAAATGATCTGAAGAATCATTGTGAAACTGATATCCTACTGCTTCCTGTTAAAGACCTACACATTCTGACAATGAATTGACAACAGCTGAATTTAAGACGCAGAGGGCAACAGGTTTTTAGGTAAGACTGCTGCTAGGCGTTAATGTTGTTGTGTTTTGGTATAGTTTATGCAACAGTTTGCACAGTATAGTAATCAAAACTTTCCTTCATGTGTTCTAAAAATGTGTCATTTTAGAGTCTACAAAATAAGCCACCACTCCCTCAACTAACGATTAGACCTTGAAGTCTGTGTGCCAAATCCTTAATTTAGCTAATAAAAGAGGAAAGACTAAGACGCCGCTCCAATTTGACTCTTTTATCATTGCGGACGTTTCGTGTTTAGACGTCTGTGTGGCAATATTAAAAAGTCAAATTGCAGTGCTGTCCCAATCTTTCCTTTTTTCCTTTTATAGCCTGCAACACTGCGGCACAGGTAGCCCACTCTTCTCCCTTACAGCTCAGCTCAGTTTACAAAGCAACTTCTTGTCCCTGAAAGACAGCTCTATAAAACAATGTGCTGAATAAACAAAATTTACCTTCCTATTTCACATCAAATGACTCTCTACTCCTACTACCTGCTGTTGGTTTACAAGTTTCTGCTTGCAGAAAAAAAGTACTTAATTATCCAAGAAGCTGGAAAGTAGCTACTAAATGAATTGAGTTTTCATTCAGAAGGGGACTGATGTGGACAAAGTATCATAATCGAATGGTAATTATTTTTCGAATGATGGCGAGTACAAATATTGTTTGGCAAGTAATCGCGTACCGTACATTTCATATGCATGAGCGTCATCAAACAAAGTTGAGCTATCATGTTGAATGGGACATTTTAGCAGTCTCCCTAACCTGTTTCATTATCGCACTAGAAATGTTGACAGTGTCTAACAAACATTACTTTATCAATGGCCAAGAAATCTCAGATGCTCCCATTAAAAAACATCAACCAACAGATTAACTTTAAAGAGAATATATCAATGTCAACCTCCTCTTGTATAAAAAAAAAAAAAGGCAGACTGGTGCTGAAATGTTGAGACAATTAATTTATTAATGATGTCTTGTTTTCTATGTTTGTAATTAATTTAGGTCAATTTGCAGAGATTCTTTTCACTTGGACATTTGTCTGGCTTACCGGATATAAAGCCTGGCATGTCAGACAATCTCCTCCCCTTCCGCTATCTCTGCTATCTATTTTGAAAGGGCACTATCACTGTAGCACAAGTGTGATTAGTTTAAAGAAATACAAACATCCCAGATAATTTTTACCCCCTAAAACAGAAAGAACTTGTGCAGCAAGACCTAATCCATTGCAGACTCAGCACTGTAGAGGTAGCTCTGGCAGTGCAAGACTACTTTGACATCAAATCATTTTTTCTACTGATCAATGTCGAGGAATCCTAATTACATCGACTGTGATTCATTGTTGTTAAAGAAGAAAACATGAAAGGGTCCAGCCGGATGCCAATGCTTTTTAAAAAGGTACTGTAATTTGGACAGAGAATAAAAGTGATGCAGGCAGGTCCTTCTGTTTCATACTGCAGGGTTTCAGGGAGTTTCAGAGCTGGCAGTTCCCAAATGACTTTGTCCCTGTTTAGAGGCTGCAAGGCTGGAGACCTCAGAAGAGAGAATGAGTAATGAAAAAACATAACACCTCCTCAAAAAAGACCAGACACTAAATAGTTGCCTTCCAAGTGCCTGTGTTTGCCAAAAATGGAGCCATTACTTGATGGAAGTGTTGCAAAGACAGATGAGTCACAGTGCATCAAGAGTTTCCATTGAGGGAACTGAAGTTGAGGACTTTAATTCGTTAACGTTGCTGCTTGAATTTGTTAGAATGTGGATCCTACTGGCTTGTTTGTGTCAACAACTTCTGGTTCTTCCACTCTCTTTTGTCCTGCTTCCAAGTTCCTCATTAATTTAAGCCGCTGCGGTTAAAGCCCTGGGCAACAGTGGGTCTCTCTTTGAAGTCTGATGCCAGACTCAGGAGTAGACTGCCCTGGGTACAGTAGCCACCAAGTGAGGTTGTTCACGGTGAGTAAAGCCTCCCGGTGGGAGAGTGCTTATAGGGCAATGACACATCATGTGGAATAAAAAACACTCACTGAGTATCGTTGGAAAAACATTTCCAAAACCACTTAACTTAAGTGTGGAAGCCTTATTTAACTGATGAATGACTTCCATTGGATGCTGCTGTTGCTCTTATTTTTGAGTTTTAACTAGAACAGGAAGTTCTAAAATGCAATTTTATGTATTTATTTTTCTCATAAAAAGTACATAAAAGAGATAACATTTTCTATATGTATGTTTTTGAAACAATAATTAGCTCTATTGTGTTGGGGTCAGGATTACTAATTGCTAACTAATTACTACTACTCAGACCTTTAATAAGGGACATTTACCGCAAAATCAGAAATACATATTTTTCAGTTACAGCTCAGCCGAGCATGATGAGCCTCTCATCCATGAATATGCTTACTTCTGCACGGTGATGCGGTTGGTGGGTGTAGCTCTGAAGAGAGTACGTAGTTCCTACATGAAACTGCTCACAACCCCTCAGTGGAGAGGCTGTGCTCTGTTAAGAGTCTCCAGTTTGTCCAAAATGCTGCAGCTTGTGTACTAACTAAAACAAATCGAAGAGAACATATTTCTCCTGTATTAGCTTCTTTGCACTGGCTACCTGTAAAATCTAGAATAGAATTTAAAATCCTTCTCCTTACCAACAAAACTCTTATTGGTCAGGCCCTGTCGTATCTTAAAGAGCTCATAGTACCGTATTACCCGACTAGATCGCTGCGCTCTGAGAATGCAGGGCTACTTGACGTTCCTAGAGTCTCCAAAAGTAGAATGGGAGGCAGAGCCTTCAGCTACCAAGCTCCTGTGGAACCAACTCCCAAGTGTTATTCGGGAGGCAGACACTGTCCCCATATTTAAGAGTAAACTTAAAACTTTCCTTTGTGATAAAGCTTACAGCTAGGGCTTACGAGTCCCTAGCACTGTTGTTATTTTTAAGCTGATTTTGTTCTGCTTAATTATGCTGCTATAGGCCTAGTCTGCCGGGGGATAATACTTTTCCTAATACTCTGACCTTCTCTCCTCGCTGTCTGTATCATTCATGTCTCATCAATGCATGTTACTAATTCAGCTTCTTCCCCGGAGTTTTTTGTGCTTTGTCGTCTCACAGGTCTTTGCTGATCGTGGTGGTGCCTGCTGCCGTGGTCCTGCATGACGCTTCCTGCTACTATTATAATCTATTACCTTAGCTGTGCTTGTTTCTACTATTCTGAATTGAATTGTAGATTATCTTAAATAACCGGGTTATGATTTCCGCAAAGAGACATAGCTGTTGAGTTTTTCAAATGTATTTTTTTGGCGCTTTGAGCACAACAAGCCATGTGTCGTCTAATTTTGTTATATCCATGCGAAGGCAGTCATCTCTATGGCCGCGTTATTATCTCCAACACTGTGTAACTAACAACAAAACAATCTAGATTGATAAATAGCACCACAGGTAAGAGGGAAATCAGTTTTTTTGATTTTGTGGTGAACTGTCCCTTTAATTTCAGCTCAAACGATTGGGAAGGAAGTTAAATAGGCCAAACCCTGGTACTGCACTCCAGTTAATATTCTGGGAGCATACCAAAATGTCCCTACTACCTCTTTAAGATGAAAAAAAACAGCAAGGAGGGGAGGCCATTAGCAAAAGATGAGAGTTTGAAATTCTGAGTTATGCGAGTGTAATAAAACGGGTATAGGACATAGCAACATACCCTGTCTCCACAGGTTTCTCTAGGAGAATATCAACCGCAGAGCTCTGCCTGAGCACTGGCCTTGTGAGTCTAATTGGCTGAGGAGAGGCTGGCCTTGAGCCTGAGGCATGGCACTGGGGTCCTGGGAAGAACAGAGAGGAAGGGGTGGTGATAACGTGTCGAGAGGGGAGACAGGCAGATAGATGGATGAAAAAACAAGCAGAGCATGGAGTCAGAATGACATGAATGAATCTACTCTTGTCAGTTGTAGCACTGTCTCCCCCTACAGGAGACATCAGGGAAAGAACTTCTCTAAATGCAGTTACAGAGGATAAACAGGAGTGTGTTTGTATTCAGTTTTTGTTACCTGCTGCTGCTGGTCGGTCCCAGTGAAGAGGGTCAGAGTAGGTGATAGTAGCAAACCGTCTCCTTACTTCCTCCTGATCTCTCTGCTCAGACACAACCAGACACATGCATTATACAGTATAAAGGTATTATCCACCTGCCAATAGAAACTGCATCACTAAACAACACCAGACCAAAGCTGTCACAAGAGCGAGATCAGTGTTGACCTTTCGGGTTTCATGGTGACCTTCTGTTGGTGGGGCAACTCTCACCTGTATCTCCTCCATACGAAGCAGCATACTCTCCAGGGTGGGGGCCTGCAGCCTACGCTGGGCCATGCCCTCCAACTGTCTGTCTGTCTCAGCCACCCACGCCGCCCACGCAGTGTCCTCCAACAGGTCTTCCAGCAGAGCCTCACTCAGCTGCTCAGCGCTTTCTGCTGCCTATGGAGGGCAACATTCACATAAAACTTAAAATACGTATATACTGTTAATCTTGTTGTTTAATCATGGCCGTGATACTAAATTCAAACTTTATTCAAAAACAAGGCCAATTCTCCTCTCCCCTGTGAATTATTGGCAAGAGCAGCGCAGCTCACCCTCTCTGCTGCCTGCTCAGACAGCCGATTCCTCAGCGAGGGGCTGATCCTGTTCCTGGACTCACCAATCTGCTGAGATAAACAGACAAAAACAAACTCACTCTTCGTCCATAAAAACAACACACATACCAAACACGCCACTTGAGTTAAATCAGGAGGTAAATACATGCTCTGAGTTTTTTTTTTGATATATAAGATGAATGGATTGTTATTCTCTGCGTAAAAGGAGGCATTTAAAAGGAAGGAAAGTGAAGTATAATCTGACACGCATTCCCCTGGTACCGAGACAACAGATGAGTCTTCCTACCTGTGCTTCATCCAGAAGAGGCTGAATTCTCTCTCTGGCCTTCTGCTCAACTCTCTCAGCCCACTGAGGCGGTGAGACAACTTCTGACCTGCAAACCAAAATACACCCACACTGCAAGCTGTCACAGAAGACGTTCTATTCATTTAAACACATTGAAATTGTTTTCCAAGACTCATGGAATTCTACACAAAATAGCAGTATTTGTCAGGCCCTGTGTTTGCCTTAATATTCACATTTACTGCATATTCCCATTTATTCCTTGTTAAAACAAGGGCAGAACTATTAAACTGTTACCACTGCGTAGAGACAATCCTTTAGTACACTGTAAAAGCCAATTAATTTATTCATAAAGCCTGACACTACTTAACGACTTTTAAGGTAAACAAGTGGAGATCAGTTCAGCGCATAACTCGAAAAAGATGAATTTGATTAATGTTACATGACCATTATAATATATATATAATATATATATATATATATATATTAATATATATATATAATATATATATATATATATTATATAATATATATATATATTATATATATATTATAATGCTCATGTAACATTAATCAAATTAATCTCAAAATTTAAATAATCTGTAATTGTGAAGAGCATGAATTGACAGGTTTAATACTTGTTAAC
This sequence comes from Echiichthys vipera, assembly GCF_963691815.1. Taxonomy (NCBI): domain Eukaryota; kingdom Metazoa; phylum Chordata; class Actinopteri; order Perciformes; family Trachinidae; genus Echiichthys; species Echiichthys vipera. The sequence continues at coordinate 21,276,030 of NC_139830.1, forward strand.
AATGGGGAGCAGGTAGAGCAAATGACTCCTGGTACAAAACAGACTAAGATATGATGGCTTTTTGATTTTAGTCCAATATTAAATTTGTTTCAAATGGATATTCAGCCATTAGTAGACAGCTTTTTCATATAATATATTGATAATGATAAAATGCCCTTTAATCATTATTTTAAGTGTGTATGGAATAATTGCTGTTGTGGAGCAGCCACAATCAGAATAGGCCCCACAGACATTTCTCATGGCAGACATTTAACCTCATCATAGCAAGAAATGCCCAGGAGGAACTTATACTATTTATTAACAATGGTGCAATTCCAATTAAGTGCCATTATGCAACTACAACCTGCTATATTGCGTTGCTGACCATGCAGAATTAAACTGTCCAGTGACCAATTAGGAAATGTGAGGTGACCTATAGGAACACAGGCTCTCTCTGGTGCTGGTGGGATATTGCTGCATTATTTCCTTTTCTGTTAATTGTAGGTAATGCTGTAATTCCCAATGTAACGGTTTGTCAACATTTAATTGTGCTTTTTCAATGCTAAAATCCAATGTGGCGCAGAGTTAGTTACGCTTTTTATGTTGTTCCCCTTCTCTCTTACAATCTATCAGTGTGGAGCATGTGAAGGCAGTTTTTTTTTAGCATTATAACCATCAACCTGCATTCCCTTTTATACAGTCTATGATCCCCTCTGATGCTTTAGCTTTTTTCTGCTAAATCTGCATATTTATTTTCTGTACCTTAATTTCTGAATGCGTTTAGCCTCTTCTTTACTCAGCTGGTTGAGCTCTTTCATCCGCTGCATCGTCACCTTATCCAGCCATGCTTTCCTGTACCAAGCCAGTAATAATCAAATGCAGCAATTTGCAAGCTCAAGCATTTCACATAAGTACCTTATAATACTTATCTCTAAAATCGGGCAGCTGGCCCCCCGATTAATTGGAAAGCACAGTTGTAGTGATTAAGATTTGATTAAACAGAGACGTATGTGGAACACTCAATCAATGAGGTGCTTATAAGCACTAAAAACAGGCCAACTATTCATCATCCATAAAGAAAAATGGCCTCAATCTAGCAAGCACCTAGATTAATTTATTGAAAATAATTAACTTTGAATTGGAGTCAGAGTATTGCCTGTGGCTCTCAGCAAGTGGGTTCTGACATAGAGGTTAGAAATAACTCACTGAATACAGATTCATTAAAATTCCATTCATTCATCTTTTTCCTCTTGCTAGGACAGACCATGTTATATATGAATACCTTTGTAAAGTATAAATAAGAAAAAACGTTAAAAAAAAACTAATCTCAGGAACTATAACATGTCATCATGAAATACCTTATAAATAGAAGAAAGATTAAAATCCGAATATAATGTGTAGGAGATTCACCTTAATGTTTCATTCTGTGCTTGTTTCTTCTTCTCTGCGCTCAAGGCTGGCTCTGCTGCCAAACCACAGGCCACCGTCTGCTTTGGAGGGCTTGGCGAGAGCTTGATGGGAGAGAAGAGACATCGAGGCTCTGGTTTTCTCCTTTGAGGAGACCTGCTGAAATAATAGCAGAGAGATGTAATTATGAATGGCATAAACATTGAAAGTGTACAGGAGTACAAGTACCTGGGAACTACTATTAACATAAAAATGAGATGGAATACTAAGGCGCAAAAACATAACTACTTCTTACGGAAACGCAGATGTTCTTATGAGGATAGGATAATGCTGACACTGTTTTACAAGACCTTCATTCAGAGTATATAGACCTTTTTTTGGGGGGGGGGCATAGGACAGATAAACACTATGCAGGTCAGAAAAGATGGTGTGGGGAGGAGGTAGGAGGAATATGGAGCTGAAGAAACATGGAAAGGTTAACTTAGTAATGGTAGTTGAAACATAAGTACAATATGGGGTTTTATTTTGTTTTTGTACTGTATTTAACCATTATCCATCAATATTATGGGGATACCAATTTGGCAAGGCCTACAACCACACAGTGAATAATAATAATAATAATATTAATAATAATTCATTTATTTTATATAGCGCTTTTCAGGGACCCAAAGTCGCTTACAGAGTAGGACATATAATATACAGACGATAAACAATAGGAGACAAGGATGACAAGGATGACAGGGAAGCAAGGCGAAGGGGGGCATGGGGTAATGGTGATACAGACAAATAGCCAGAAACAGGTACAACAATAGAGGTGGGGGGATGGATTGAAGAGCAGTGGGGGGGGGGGGGGGGGGTCAAGGGGAGGGGCTGAATGGGTGAGGAGAGCGGAGGGAGGGTGGGGGGGGGAGTCGGGGGGAGAGGCCGGGAGTGAATGTAGTTATGGGTAGGGGAGGTTGTAGGCTTGTGAGAAAAGGAAGGTTTTTAGACGGGATTTAAATGTTGTGAGTGATGGAGAGTCGCGGATGGGCTGGGGGAGAGAGTTCCAGAGTCGGGGTGCAGTTCTAGAGAAAGCTCTGTGTCCGAAGGTTTTGAGTTTGGAAGGTGGCATGGTCAGAGTTAGGGAGGAGGAGGATCGGAGGGCTCGGGAGGGGCAGTGGGGGGTAAGGAGGTCAGAGAGGTAGGGTGGTGCCAGCTGAATGCAAGCTATAGTAGCTCACGTCTACTTTGTGGTTAAAACTCACCTCAATTTTTTAAATGTTATTGTGGCAAGATCACATTGATTTCCAAAGCATTAAAAAGCATGTAATTTGAAATGGATGAAAATTGATACCTTGACATTAGAATTTCATACATTACAGTACATAACAGACATACCGTAACAGTATAACCTAAGTTATGTTATGACTTCAATCGTCCAGTGTGCAGTGAGAGCAAAAACATTGGTGAAAAATAAGAGGCTATGATTTTTAAAATAGTAATGTCATTAGCTGTACAGACAGATGAAAGGCTCACCGCTGTGGAGGAGGAGAGTGAGGCGATGTAGGTATCCAGGGCACAGAGTGCTCTTTCTGAGGGAGCTGGTTCACTCTGAGCTGAGAGGAGACTGTAGGCAGCTGGAAACCTGCTTCTTGTATTGGATTACGCTACGACAAAAAACATATAATACATGTTTAGATTTGTTACATGATCCTCGCATTGTTTAAATGTTTGAAGTGACCTCTGGCTCACTTTTTTGCGCCTTTTCATGGTGGATTCTAATAAAACCTTAATCACTTTGATTCTAATATAAACATTCATAATTTTCCTGTATGTTACATATTCGTTTCAGTATCGAGCATCGTAGAAGTCAAGCCAACACCTTCATTACAATGTTAGCCTTGCTTCTCTCGGAGTGTAGATGCCCTCCTTTTCTGCAGGTGGTGTTTGACTGAGGTTGTCCCTGCAGCTCTCTCTGGGCAAGGCTCTCCAGGCCAGCCCTGAGCACCTCTCTTCTGTTCATGAGCTGGTGAGAAGTAGTTTTGGGATTCTGTGAGGCCGTTCTCCTACCTGTTGACACGAGTAAAAAAAAAAAAAAAACGTTAGCTTGTTTTGATCTTAACTTATGGAATCCCATGGAAATAGAAATGATGGAATAGTTACAACTCTTCATCGCTATAAAACACAAGTTAACCCGCTTGGAACCTGGCCTGACACGACACGTCTAATTTTTTTTGGATGGCTTACGGCCAGAGCTGAGCACTTGAGTTTGTGTTTTTCCTATCACTTCATCATGGCAATGCAGCCATTTAAGCACAGTGGGAGGCCAAAACAACCACACAGAAGCCCTTAGGTGATTTCCAGATACTCAAATCCTCAAATCATCAAAAAGCATTCATGCAATTAACTCTCTGTGCAGTTTTCAAAGGCTTGAGCAGGACATTATGGAGGAAAATACTGCATTTCTATTAAATTCATAAGGTTGATAGATAATGTTGCTAGGGTTGCAAATCAGAAACAAAGTAGAAAATTACTTAAAATAGTGCACAAATAACTTACTAAAGAGAAGTAAATGCTAAACACTCACCACGCACACCTCTTTTGGGATTTGCTAGTTTGCGAGGTCCTCGAACAGTTAAGGTGCTGGGACCCTTGGGTGCTCTAGTTGGTGACATGCTGCGATGAGGAGACTTCCTGTGCGGAGGACGTGCTTGGGCATGCATCTTTTCGAGCAGCTCTTGTTTACTTAGAGCAGAGTCTAAAGTCTAAGAGGAATTGAGTAACAAGACATTCATATATTGTATTATTCACTTTAAAACAAATAAACAATCCCTCCATAAAATAAGCTGCAGATGCAGACGCAACATAATAATGATCTTCCCAATTTACTGTCCTTTCAAAAATATACAACATAACAAGACATGTCATTCAGAACAGATGAGCCAAAAGTCATGTGTGGTGCAGTCAAAGTATAGGGATGAAATTAAACAAATGACTCTTATCATTAATTTGAGGGTGCTCTACCAACATGAAATTAATGCTGTTGGGTTAGGGGTTTAAAGAGAGTGCATACAATAGTTGTTACATTTCAAATCTACTGTGTTAGAATGAAGTCAATACAATAAAAAAAACATAATATTATCCTTAGACTTTCTGATTTGTATTTGACGCTGCATACCTCTAGTTTCTGCAGGATATCGAGGGCTGTCTCAGGCCCAGCTGCACACTGTTCTCCTTCCACCTTAGCTGAGCACAAAGAGAGCTGGCGAATCAGTTGGCCCAGCTCTTTGTAATAAGGGGGTACCTTGCCATGAGATAGATCTGAAAGCTGGTGGATAACAACCTGTAAGGCCCTAAGTGTCCCACGGTGAGCAGCTGCAAGCCTGTTAATTGCCACGGACTGAAAGAAAAAAACAAAGTAACTGATGATTTTTCCTTATCTGTCAAACTTTTATGAATCTCCTTTTAGCAAAATTATATAAATATAAAGAACTATTAAATCTGGTAGGGTGGCACGGGAAACTGTTATTTGAACATGCTAGTAAAAAACAGCTTTGTCTCTTTTTAAAGACTTTCATAGAAAGAAATACAACTGTTAAAAGAATGATTTTTAGACCTCTCATTGCTGTGTTTGGAAGCATGATATGCATCTAGAACACTTTTTGAGGGTCAAGGCCAAAACAAATGAATTGACTGTGTTATCGTCATCAACAAATAAATCAACAGTCTCAGCTCTGCACAGCAGTAAATGTGTTGCAGTAAATGTGACATTGTTAAACATGGCCCAGCACATCACTGGATGTGAGCTGCCCTGCCCGCAGAAGCTGTACAACCAGTGGTGCCTCTGGAAGTCCCTGGAGGTCATGAAGATCATTAACAGCACACCCACACAACAGCCTGTTCTCCCTGCTGCCCTCAGGTAGAAGGTAAAGGACCCCCAATGCCTGCAGCAGCAGACTGAGGAACGGCTTTTTCCCCAGGCCATAAGACTGCTTAGAAAAATAACGGACACACAAAAACTCACAGTGCGATCCAGCAATCCAACCTGTGCAATATTCTTACACTCTGTAATGCCTTGAATGTGTGTATATATACATTGGCGATCCAAATTAGAGAACAAATAATTAATACTTGCTTTATTCTGAAATACTACAGAACTACTACTGCAGTCTCTTCCACAGTTCGGTAACTGTAGTGGGTTTCTGCCAATACTTTGTTGCTGAGGATTTTCCAAGGATTCTCTATGGGGTTTAGATCTGGACTCTGGGCTGGCCATTTCATTTTTGATATGTTTGCAGTCTGACAGGGGGCATAGTCTTGAATGAAAATTGCAGGCTGATTGTGAGACAATTGCAGGGTTGCTGAAGGAGTTTCACATAAACATTTGCATTTACCCTAACATGTAGCTGTAGAAGAGGCCCAACTCCTGTTGCAGACAACATCTGCCAAACCATGACACTTCCTCCTTCAAATTTAACTGACTTCTTTACACACTTTGGGTTCAGTTTTTCCCCAGTCCTACGCCCAACAAAATGTTTCCCATCAAGACACAAAAAATTGAACATACTCTCATCACTGAAGTGCACTCTGGACCAGTTCTCCTCTTTGCACACAACATGCTCCTCAGCAAAGGCATGTCTCGCCTTTTTATTATTTCTGCTGATGAGAGGTTTGGTAACTGCAGAGTCGGCTTTCAGTCCAAAAAGTCTCAAACGGCGAGACACTGTGTGCCGAGACATTTCCTTGCCCTGTTCAGTACTGAACTGGCGAGCAACTCCAGCTGCAGTTTTTAACCGATTCCCCATTGAGCCTTTGTATAATCCTGTCCTCTCATGCACTTGTTTTACGTGGACGACCGGTCTTTTTGAAGGATTTAAATTAATCTGTGTCCTTAAAATCACAGACTTGGAACACCCAACCTCTCTTGCAATGGCTGAGAGGGTCATCCCTTTGGCCTTCATTTGGACAACCTGCTGTCGCAGGGTTTCAGTCACCTTAGAGCAGCTTGCCATCTTGCAAAGTAACCAGGAGAGCTGCCGGATAAATAGGGTGTGTCCAACAATTATGTAAATTGTCGTCAGGTGCCAGATTAACACCAATAACTGGGAGGGAATGTGTTCTCTAATTTTGCTCACTGTTTTTTTTCATAAAATAAAGGTTTTTTGTTGAAGTGCCTTGGTTATTTAAAAAAAACAACATGCTAGGCAACAGTGGTACAGCCACAGCAGATATTCTATCAAATTCTGGACAATAAATAATAAACAAGAGTATTTCAGAATAAATCAAGAATTTATATTACATATATAGATACATACTGTACATACATGTGCTCCTTTTACTTTGTTGTATTCTATTGTTATATTCTATTTATATTTACTGTTTATCCTTAGATATGATTTTATCTTATATGCTTTCTCTATACTTAAGTGATTTTCTGTGAATTGTATTTGACCTGTATTCATATCTCTACTTTATATATATATATTTAACTAGGAGTTTATTGATAAGTGTTTATTGTTTTACTTTCTATATTTATTTAGCTAAAAGTTCATCGTTTATCATATACTTTGTATATATACCTTATACCTCCCTTGTGCTTTTTGTAAGCTGCTGGAAACTCAATTTCCTTGCGGGAGTGATCCCAAAGGGATCAATAAAGAGAAGTCTAAGTTATATGTCCCTTATATCAACCACTTACTGTTTGTTTTTAACTGTCGTGTTCTTTAATGGAGCCATTTGTACTTGTATAACCCGAGTGTCGATAAACATCTTGAATCTTGAAGACATACCTTTTTGGCATCCCACATTTTCTGGCTCCGTAGTTTCTCTATATCTTCTTGTATCTCTTTTACCTATTAAATAACAATTTAGTAGAACAGTGTTTATAGATACAGAGCAAATGAAAAGTCAGTAAAGGTTTATGTGGTATCTACTTAAATACCTGTTGCTGGAGAACATAGATGACACGTGCTGAGCGGGCTGCCTGCTTTTGTCTGCGTATCTCCAACTTGTTTTGCTCTTCAGGCTCCAGTTGATCCTCCATTTTTTCCCCTGTTGTTTAAATTATATTATTCATTATTGTTTAGTTTAATCCATTATGTGTAGTATGTAAAACGATATTTTGTGATATCATATTATCAACAGTAAGACAAAAGCCTAATGTGACAAGCTGAGCGTTTTTTGTGTGTTACCTCTGTTAGCTAGCTCTTCTACTTTCTGAATATACACTTCCAGCTCATTCTGCAGTTTGCGGATCTCCTGGCTTAAAGGAGCCTGTTTGCCTCCTTCAAATTGCCTTGGGCCAGGGTCTCTGGTTGGGGGTGACTGGCCAATCCGAGGCATCCGGGAAATGGGGCGCTTCTGGGGTGTGCGCACCGACAATTTGGATCCAGGTTGGGTTGCTTTCACTTTTGGACTGGAGGTTTTAAACTTTGTCTTGGTTGGAGGGGCTGCAAGCTCCTATAAGGGGGGAAACAGTCATTGGTTAAAAAAAAAAAAGCGTAAATCATTCCTTGAATTGGACATGAACCAGTAAATTATTAATTATAAACTTTTTTCCATTAATCCAAATCATCAGTTACCTGTAGCAGCTCTACATCACTTATTTCAAGGAGGGAGGCCTCCTGGGAGGGTTTGGCAGGGGATTTGGTCAGTGACTCAAGGCGCCTTCGTCTTAGATCTCGCTTGGCCAGCTGAACCGCAGACCGCAGTCTCTCTTCGGAGAGAGTGGTGAAGCTGATAGAGCTTCTGGCACTCTCCACCTTCTCATGCTCTTCTGACAGTGGCAGCAGCCTCTCTATCACGATGGGGGCTGGTGGGCGTACATGAGTGGCACGGTTGCTGGTACTTGCAGGGATGGCTTCATTGAACAACAGCTGTGGGGTGGATGATACCAGTCAGTCTCAACCAGTCTTTTATGTGCTGTCAATTGCCAATGTGACATCCAAGTCAAGCCAATTTGAATAATATAGCACAAGGTCACAAATATGCTTCAAGAGCTTTACAATATGTGCAGAATACAACAATCTGTCTTTAGACCCTCCTTTTAGACAAGGGAAAACTCCTCCAAAAATCCTTTAACAGGGGGAAAAAATGGAAGCGACAACAGAAAAAGCAACTGAGGAGGGATCCCTTTTAATAGAAGTAGTGTGTGTAGAAAAACCAACATAGTAAAGTTACAGTAAAGACAATGACAAATAAGATTTAGACATATATGAAAATATCATGGAAACATGTGAAGAGGACAGACCTCACATACACATTTTAGTCATGCTTTCTCAATAATTATTTCTGTCGTTTACTATATCTGAACCCAGTTGCCAATTTGTTTGGTGCATTTAGTTGAATTTCAATGCAATTTAAAGCTACAGTCCTACCTTCTTTAAGTATTTCGTTCTAACGGATTTTTTTAAAGCGTTGATTCAACTTTATTGAATCTTTAGTGATTATTTTGGAGTACCATTCTGCCCTGTTGAACTGCATTGTGCTATACTGAGAGGTGTAGCCAATATCTAGTATATACTTGCTGATTTAGGCGTGGACAAAATATTCAAAATAACTATCTTCAGTACAATGCCCTTAAGGATCTTCCAACGTTAATCGACAGCTATCAAGAGCAGTTTTAGCGAAAAAAACAAACAAAAAAGAATATTATCATTATAATGGCAGAATGTAACGTATTGCAGGCTTATTATCAGACTGAATTGGATTTAGCTAACGTTAGTTGTACCAAATAATAAGCAACTGAGTGCATGCTTGCAGGTAACGTGAGCTTGCTATTACAAATATATAATACAGTTGAATGTTGACAGGCTTTAGGTGGGCCTTCCATTGTTGTTTACCTTGATTTGGGACATCCGTGTATTGAACTCGCTGCCGTTTCGTGTTGAATCTGAAACAACCCAGTCTCTCCTGAGACTTTGCTGTCCTAAGGACGTTGTTGGGCCACTCGGCAAGAATTGTGCTGTCATTACAGTAAAAACAACCTCCAAGTTCTGTCAAAATAGTAAACAATTCTTAATAAGGCTCAATGGTTATTCTACTGAGAGTTAGCATTAGGAAGCTAACGTTAACTACTCTTTTGAATTGAAGTTCGCAAACATGAATTAATCTCAACATAATCCATTCGACCATTGCTTGTGACGCCTTTTCCTCAGTTTACACCGCATTTATGAGTTATTTACACACGTAGCGTCGCTAGCTGAATGTTAATTAAATAATGGGACATAGTTAAGTGTTGCAATTTGAGTCCGAGCTTGTCGAAAATTTGAAACGCCGCCATGACAACAACAGAACACCGCTAAATGGAAGTAGCGTTTTACCAACTACGGATCGTCAAAGGAGTCATACATCACGGAGCCGCATTTTTTTTAATTTTTATAAATTACCATCATAAATGTTAAATTAGCTTACTTCTCTAATACGTTGTGAATATTATGATATATTATGATTTATGGTGGTTTATTCAAATGCAAGGACATATCAGCGACAAGGGATACTTTAAACGGTTTAATAAACATGTTCAGGTACACTGTCTCTTTAAAAAACCTGACAGCACAGACCGGAAGTGGTACTCTCACATTTTGAGTATTTCTACCAGGTCCAGTGTTCAGAGGAGCAGTAATTTCGATAAGACTTTTTAGTGCTAAAGGCAGTGCATTTTCACACTAACTTGGTCTTAACGATGGCCCACTATGAAGAAGTGACTGTGCGCGGATATGATGACTTCTGTCAGGCTGTATCTGAGAGAAAAGGAAAGGATATTTTCGCTTATTTCTCTGGTAATAAAGACGCCCAAGGAAAGAGCTGGTGCCCAGATTGTGTGACAGGTAACTTAAGATTTTACTACTACTTTCTACTACTTCAACCAATATATGCTTTTACTTTGATTTTAAGTAGTTAGTTTTCAAATGTATGGTCACATAACCGCCGGCTATGTATTAAACTTTTCATTGTTCTGGTCGTGAGATATTTGCTCCCAGTTGGTGTGTTGTCATTGAGTCCCAAGTTTAAACCGTTTCACTTCTTCCTTTTCTTTCAGCGGAGCCAGTTGTAAGAGGACAGATGCCTCATCTTCCTGAGGGCTCTGTCTTCATCTACTGTCAAGTTGGAGAAAGGGCCTAGTCAGTATTTTACTCTGATTTTAATTTATGACTAACTGTGCTGTCACAAAACACGACAGCACCACGTATTATAACTCTTAAATGATCACCTTTTCTGTTGAGTATGTTTTAATCATCTGCTCTGTAAAATATAATGATAGCAAACACAAGTGATGAGAGCTCAACATAACATAATTCAGATGTTGATTTGATGTTATGATTTTAAAAACAGTATGAAATGAAAAGACATCTCATTTTTATTTTTGAAGCCACATACCAATAACAAGTATATATACTTGATAAATTACTAAAAAATATGTATTGTGTGATCATCAAAATAGAGACAATAGAGTTAGTTACACTGAGCACAGCTATATTGTCACAATGATCATGATACATGTAGTTAATCAATAATCCAAATGAATGGTTGCCAAGATAAAACACTGAGCATTTCATAGTCAAGACAGGATCTGAACAACAAGAATATCTTTCAAAGACTTTGGTATTATCATAGATCTGTATCCCATGTTAATCATCTGTATGCAAACAATAGATCAGGCCATAAAACATAAATTATGGAGCTCTGTCTGTAAAAGACAAAAAGGGATTTCTGTGCAATTTAAATGGTATGTTATGTACATGTATAATATAAATAAGAGCACCAAGTAGTGTGTATTTTTATGGATTTCATAATCATTTACAAGTCAGTTAACAAAACAGTTTATTTTGTAAAGCTGAAAATCCTCTTCAGCTTCCCATTTCTGCTCTTTCAAATGGTGAATTATAACAGCTGCCTAATAACGTCTTTCTTTCATGCTTCAGTTGGAAGGATTCAAATAATGACTTCAAGAAGACACTGAAGTTGAGCGGAGTTCCCACTCTGCTGCGATACGGCACAGTAAGAAGCATTTGCTGGACTATTTTATGGAAATGGTTTAGACTAAGATGAGTCTTACTATATACAGTATGTCCTACAGAAACTCCGTAAAAATGAGATAAGGGACAAATGTCAGGTTACATTTGTCATCTTAGAAAAATGTTGCACACATGAAAACGCATGATCTTTTGATATTGTTAAGAGGTCTAGGGAATAATTGTACCTGTATCTTGTTTCAGCCACAGAAGCTGGTGGAGGAAGAGTGCTTCAAAGCAGAACTGGTGAGGATGATGTTCACTGAGGACTGAAGGATCCTGCGCTGTTCAGACATTTCTCCATTTCTTCATTGTTAAACAGTACATTTTACCACCATTCAATTCCAGCATTATTGACAACCATGTACAACAAGGTACATTTATTTCTGTATTGTGATGCAAATAGGCAACTGTGTAAGTTTAAAACCAAAACAACGAGCATCCTCCGTAAGACACGGCTATTAAATAAATTCTATACTGGAACATCTGTGAGCTCGTAGACTGGATGTAACTCATACGTATGTTTCTTGTGCTGCTTTATGTGCAATCAGTCACTCCGACTCACTCAACACTAGTTGATTATAAAGAAAAATATCTGATGATTTTCTTCATTGTGACTATTTTTTCAATGTGATTTTTTTCATTTCAAATAAATGGTGTAAAACATTTGTAGCAGCAGAAGAAATGATTTGTAATTTGCTGTATGATGACTCAGACGAAGGCCACAATAGGCTTAAAAAGTCCTGTCATATTCTGGGGGATAGTTACATGCACAAATATGTTATTCACACTACAAGTGTTCTATTTTTTTCCTTAATTTTAAGACTATTTTCCTTCTCTATACTTTTTGGAAGAAGGTGAAGTTGTGCCAGAAATCTCTACTCGACTTTAAAGTTGTTTCAAGGTAGTTTTCTCTTGTAAACACTAGATGGCAGCATATCCATAGGAATAACGTATGGTTTTACCCAAGCCTATCTTTTTTCTGTTTTTCCTTTTTTTAATTTGCAGAATTTCATGTAGTGAAGCTTTTAAAATAAACGAATCCCCATCATTTAATAAAATACACTGCAATTTGAGTTGACACCAAGGACCCACCAGCTTTTATTCTGTAATGTAGGCAAGTTTAAGGATATAAAACATCTAAACTCAGACATTAAAATTATTGTGACGCGTTTTCTATTCTTAATACACAGAGCATAGTTATGAAGTGTGGTGTAGAATAACCAGATTTCATGATTAAAGTATACGCTTATGGCGGCGGAGGTGGGTAACGAGCGCAACCGCTGTTGCAGTCAGGGCGATTTAAGCGGAGCGCATTCCTGCACAGCGCTCACACCGGAGGACGCGCCGCGGTGAAGCACAGACCGCAACGCCTCACAGGGGCAGGGAGCTCACCTAAAAAACCTCAAATTGGAGGTGGAGGAAGTGCTGGGTGTCGCCTGTAGCATAGCGGTTTCATGTACAGCAGCCTCGGCTGAGGGGGGAACATTGTGTGTTTCGAGGACTACGCCGCGATGTCGGAGTTTCTGGTGAGTCTACTCGGGGAGCGGCTCGTCAACAGCGAGAAAGCCGAGGTGGACGTGCAGTCGCTGGGCGCCAAGCTATCCCTGGTCGGGCTCTTCTTCGGATGCAGCCTGAACGCCCCGTGCAAGCAGTTCAACGGCAGCCTGTGCGAGTTTTACAGCAGGTTCAAAAAGGCGTCTGAACACAAGGACAAATTGGAAATCGTCTTCATCTCATCTGACCAGGACCAGAAACACTGGCAAGACTTTTTGCAGGAGATGCCATGGCCTGCGTTACCTTTCAAAGACAGACACAAAAAGGTAAGATGGGCTGTGGTGATGAAGAGGAACACTGACAAACCAGTGCTGATCTCTTAAGAGGTTGTTTGTTTTTAGTGTGTAACCCTCTGTAGGCCATGTCTGCTTCTTCTGTCAGTGCACAGGTGTATGTATGGTTTTATTTGGGTAAATAAATTAGCCTCTTTACTCTTTTTAATCAGATTTACTCAACTCTGACCTTAATCACATGGACTTATCTCACTTTAAAATAATCTCTATAAACCAAGTAAATCTAATTATTCATCATGAAACGCACATCATACAGAAAGTCTAATTTAATAAAGCCAGAGGTTAAAAAAAACAATGGAAAATGAATAGGATCTATGAATGTAAGCAGTGTTTGTGAATAAAAACTATTAGGTTACCAGTTTCACATATTTTTATATAATAAGTATTGCGGGTAGTGAGGGAACCATTTGTCTCACTTATCCTGACTTAATTTGATGAAGATAATGTAAGTATGGCAGAGCAGACATTCCTAACTTATTAACAGGAGAGGAAAAAGACTTGATTTTCTCTTTGTGTTTCCACTGACTAACTGTTCCGGGGATGGTTATGGGCACCTCCTTTTTCATCTAAACACCACTAGTATTGTTGCAACTATCATATTATCCATGTTGCTGCATGTGTTGCCCAGAGAAGGCCTTTTTTATTTTTGCCATTATCCCATCTCTAAATCTTATGTGTCAACAATGCAGTGCTTTGATGATGTCCATTTTAGTGCTTTGATTTATCTCACCTATTCAGAAATCTTATATTTGTTTAATTTATGTTAATCTTGAGGCAGCTTTATTTTTATGTGAAATTTATTTTCCACATTTAGTTTAAACGTGAGCTTTTGAGTGGAAATTGTTGGAAATAGACAAAGGAAATATTCATTTTTTTTATTTTAGGATGTTACTTTATTATCAAACCGCATCATTCATCTCTTTCGCTGTAATCTAATATTTGGATGAATGCGTTTGATGAAGTTTTAACGTTTAAAACAGTGTCTTTTGTTCATAGCTAAAACTGCCACACAGAAACAGAAGTTGCCCATAAACCTCTTGTAGATAAATTGCTATTCTTTATGTAAAATAATAAAACATATGGTGGAGAGGTTATATGACGGTAGGATAGGATGATATTTCCAGCTGCATAAACAGTCTTTTTTCAAGTGATAGAAAGGAGTATGATGTTACATTCATTGTGTGTGTGTGTGCTGCAGGATGACTGTGGGCCATCCCAGCATCCTGTTTGCAGCACAGCTCTCTTTCTCTTTTCACCAAATCTAAATGTGTTTGCAGTTGAGGCATGAACAAAGATACTGGGGTCAGTTGTATTTGCATTGTATCAGTCATGCATGTCGGTGAATGCTGATTTTGTTTGCAAAATAAAATGGATTGCTAAGGATTAAAAACAAAATGATAGAGGATTTTGACCCCTTTCTTTTTACTGTAAGGCCTGATGATACTTTTAACATTAAATATTTTTTTTATGAAAGAATAGTCCTTGGCAAATAACTGTGACCTTGTTCATGACATTCAAATGTATAAAACTATAGTGGCCTAAACTGTTTAGTGGCCCACGTTTTGTCATAAGGGATGCATCGTTTTCAGGCATTTAGCCAATTCAAGCCTAAGTGCTCTTTGTGTCGGCGAGGCATGACTTGGTCTGCATCATTGTCTCGTAATGTTTCTCAGATTGCCCATTATGATTTCCGTTACACCTCATAATGAAGTCCAGGCGTGAATGAGACTAAGAGATGACGGGGGAAAGGGGGGTTGTCTTGTTGTTGTCTGGGGCGGAGCACGTCCATCACCACAGTGCAGCGTTATTGTGTTTCCAAGTGCTAATATCTGTGGCATCCCCATAACCGTTGTTTGTGCCTTATGAGACTAGAACAACACAGTTGTGTGTATGTGTTTCACAGAGGCCTGCAGCTTTGGCTCAGTTTGGGCTTCATCCAACCTTTCGGCCTCTCCATTATAACTCAGCAGTGGGAGTACATGTTTCAGATAGCAGCTTCAGTACAGTAACACTGTCGTATAAATGTGACCTCTTCAGAGGTGTGCAGAACTTTGTTAACGCTCATCATCTAATCGTTATTTTATGATTTATTCATGATGGCATTTTCATTTTATTATAACAGTACAGATATGTATGCCGGAATCTGTTCATTAATTCACACTGCAGGTTTTCTCCAGTCAATGAGGTCTGTGTTTATCTCCGGAGCACCTCATATAATATTTTTTTATTCATAATTCAGTTAGTTGATTTGCTTTTTTTTCTAATGGATAGTGTTGGTATAAGTAGCTGTAGAGCTGCAATGGTTTTTCAATCAACAGCAAATTAATCAGCAACTATGCTGATAATTTATAAATGTTTTATTTATATTCAGGCCAAAACGCCACATACTTGTTTGTTTCAGCCTCTTAGATGTGAGGCATTGATGCTCTCCTTTGTCATATATGATAGTAAACTTAATATGACTTGAATACATCAAATTGGCCTGTGGGAATTTATGATGGAAATTGTTCACTATTTTCTAACTTTTTCTTTTTTTTAGACAATGAATGGACTAATCGAAACATTAATACAAAGAAAAGAATTGTTAGTTGCATCCCTGATTATTTGCCCATGCCTTATGTGGGGATTTTTGTCTCTTGGCTGAACACCAAGTGGGCAGTACAGGACACAAAGGCACCCATTTTCTTGTTATTATTAGATGTGTCTAAATCAAGTGCTAGAATTATATTTTGCAAATGAGGAAGTGTGAAGTCAGCTGGTGATGAAAATTAGACAACAAAGTCTCTCATGTGGCTCTGAATAATGCAGGAAGTTGGACAACTGAAGACGTCCTGGACTGCATGAATGTGGATGTTACAGTTACTGAAGAGGATCTACTGCATGTGTGCTTTTATGGACCTAATAGGTGCAGAGACCAAGTGGCCCTCTCACCTCTCCTTTACGGCTCTGTTTTACTTGGTGCAAGCTGAACTCATCCCCTGAAAGATGCAGTTTCTCTTCAGTCGTGTCTTTCAGAGCTTAAGGACCGCCCACCTAAGAATCTCTGACTCTACCTGCCCTTCCTCTCCTCCTCCTCCTCCTCTTTTCCATTCTGCTCCCCCCTCCTCTTGGCTATCTCTCACTGGAGGCTGTCCTCTTTTCTTTTTAACTCAGGGGTTATCCAGGTCTTCCTGTTGCAGGAAATGTTTGCTATTTAATCAAGAAGGGATAATATTCTTGATTTAAATACAGAGAGAAAGGAAAGACTGGTGTTGATAACTTAAAGTCAAGGCCAATCCTTAATTTAATCATTGAAGGTGAAAGCTGTCATGTAGTTCTCTGGTGGTTTTGTAACCCTAATAAATAGACTGAAAAGTGTAATTGACCTTTGCCTCTTCGTGCCAATGGATTGATTTTGTTATTTTCTCCATGTACATGTCTGCCTGACATATTTTTGTTCCTATAAAGGTTAAGTTAAAGACTGCTTAATGGAGTGGAAAATGTCACTAGTCTTTCGTGTTTGATATTTTTCATTCTGAAGGTGGTGTCACTGTTAAAGACAGGCAAACCAGGAGGTCCGATCATTGTTTCTGGGCAGCATACAGGATATCCACAAGTCTTTTGTTTGTTTTATCCTCAAATAGCACATTCCCAGTGAGTGGACGCCTGCTTGTCGTCCAGGGACGGCCAGCTGCCTGGCTGTCTTCGCTTGCTGGCACTGCCTTACTTGGACTTGTGCAGCAGGAGTGAGAGAGTTCCATGTAAATCAACTTAAGCCTTGGCCAACATGATGTGAAAACCTGACTTGACCAAAGGGGGAGAACAAGCTTAGATGCTGCCAGAGCTGCTCCTGCAAGTGTCGGAGGGGGGCGGTGAGAGAAAGGTGCAAGTCCTCCTTGTCGGCCGTTCTTCTCTGTAGCCGGCCCCCAGAGGCAGGGCGCTCGCTCACTCTCAGCCAGGGCAAAGGGTACAAGGGTCTTCAGAGATCTCATCTTTGTCTCATCTTTCATCAATATGTCACTTATCTGCTGAAAACTGCAGTGCACTCAGTCCATTATAGCTCCTTGCATCTTGACAGTAATGGCTTGAAGAGAGACCGTAACTGTTTTATCTGCAGGTGGTAACTCCCTCTTCTTGATCCGTCAGTGTTGCATTTGGTTTTTGCGGACTTGTATCGTTAGATGTTTTCTTCTTTGTTGTGTTCACTCGCACAGTGTGGGCTAATAACATCAACAGCATGTGACATTTTTGAGGCTTCTGTGATGTGGAAACATCTGAAATGGAGAGCTTTGGAAATATAATTGTACGTCTCAGAGAGGATGGATTCGTCACCCGTTTTTTGCTTAGCACGCGTGTGCTCCAGCTCATGGGAACAAACTTCCTGGACGAAATCAGCAGGGCATAAAACTGAGGTCGTTAAGATCAACAGCAAAAAATATTTCTGCCTGCTCGTTAATAGTAGGTCTAATCATAATTAAAAGTTATTTGGATGTAAAATTAATAAATCATGCTAAAATTATTCAGAATGCATGTGATCCAGAGACTGTGACCTCCCCTCAGGAAAGTGAATTAAGGATGATGCGTACAGGGTCAAAACTAAGTTACTCAATGCAGCAGCCCTACATTGGACACCAACATACAGCAGGTGAGAGTGATCTAACATGGTCTTCTCCACCAAATAAAACTGTAAACTTGAAACCGTGGCACTCTCTTTTAGATTCCAACTCTGAGCAAAGTACAGAGGCTTAGTAGCCTTAAATAAGGTTGGCTCTGGGACTAAATGGAAAATAAAATAATCCTTACTTCAAGGCATTTTACCCTGCCAGATTAGATGACTCAGGGAAACCTGAAAGAAGACTAAACCTAAAGTTTCCTGTTGTTTAATTCCCTTTTAAAGATTAGTAAATGTAATCAGTACTTTATTCTATTTACATGTAAACAGAATATATGTCCCATACACGTTAATAAAATGAACACAGGTTAGTGATATTTCTTTTTCAAGTTTCTAACTGCCTACACTACATTTAATACAGGGGTTTTCTGTATAATATAGTGGTCCGTGACAATAAGGGGCTTTTTTACTTAGGTCAACAATACTTAGGGGCCTGCAAAAGAAGCTGTCGGTTGGTATAATATCTGTAACCATATAGAAATTTTGTTTAAATTACATATGACGTCATTACATTGCATAAAAGTACAATGAAGTGCCCTTTGCATTTATTTGATTAGGATTTGATTTCTCTGCCATTTGCAATTCAGGTATGATTTTGTGGGTTTATCTTTTTTCAAATCACTGATTAGCTATTTGCAATGTTTGTTTTGTGTCAGCTCAACAGCCTCAACACATGTCACTTCAGCAACAGCGCATCATTTGTGTCCTATGATTGAACAGATGGGAACAGAGGTGTTAATGCAACTGTAAATGCACCATGGCTTTTGTAATTACGTCCATTTTTATATTCCAGTTCACACCATCGGCTTCATGTTTCGCTTACTTTTAAGTTTTTGGTAAGATGACCTTGTAGAAACTGTTATTTTGACTCTGCCTTGAAGTGTGCATGCCTGGCTGCCCTGCTGTAGTTTCATGCATTGTCCTGCAGCTGTGAGGCCTCGTTGCTATGATGCATGTTTGACAAGAGCTTATGTAAAGAATGTGGGCAGACACCTGCTCCCGCTGAAGCCATTCAGGGCCAGAGGGCATGGAAACCGTGTTGTATGTTTGTGAGGGCTCAGGATACTTGGCAGTGCCAACTGTTACATCTCACACCACCAAGCTTGTGTTACTGTGTCCTTTCACTGGCCGTTGTGTCCTCTTTTCTAGGAGATCTGTAATATTATGAGAGGTGACAATAGAGATCTCATCAGAGGTGAAGTTCAGAGGCTTAAGTTACCAAAGTGAGAGTTTGGGGAACAGTCGCCCTGTGTGTTTTGTAAAACCCATTCCCTCTTGCAACTTGATCTGTTTTTACTTCCGTTATCTACCTGTTAAGACAACACACAAAAGCTGTATGGCTTCGACTCCTGTCTGCAGCCCACGAACCTCTGAAACGATACTCTGGGATTGACTTTTCCTCTTTGTCCCTGTGTTTTCCAGCTGGACTGCTCCTGGACTCTGTGGTTTTCAGTCAGGACTTTCCAAAGCAGAGTGACGTTAAAGATAATAGACATGGCTAATGTGTTCACCGCAGTGTCTGCAGCAGTCCTCGATGAGAACAACAGATGATTCATCCGCTTGCGCACATCAACCCAAACCAGCTCAATTGTCACATATTTGCCAGTCAAATCATTCAAACCAGTGCAGCATAAAGTTCAGCATGCAATTCTTTGAATTTTGATTCGACTGGTGACAGGAAAGCAGCTTAGAGCTTTGCTTCTTTCCATGGAAAGAGTGGATGGATATTATTTCAATTGATAAATTCACCATCATCTGCAGTGTTTCTTTCTTATTTTTATGCTACTGCTGACGTATCCGGGAGGGTTATTCTTGCTTTTCTCTGAGCTGAGAACACTTCATGGACGGGTTGGTGTGCCTGGACCCTCCCCCACTCCATCCTCCGGTCTCTAATTGCCCCACACCGCAGCTCAGCAGCCCCTTCCAACATAATAACAGCATAGGCGCCCCAGGGGCATCCTGCCATCCAGAGCTGTCTTTCGTCTTCCTTTTGTTATCTCTCCTAGATTGAATGTTAGCTCTTTGTGATTGCCCAGTTTCCCAACATCATCACCGCTGATCACATTTCCTAAGCTAAATGAAAAAGACACAATGATGGATGCATGCTTGGACTGTCTACACGCTGCAAATTTTCATTTTTTATCTCTGACACTCAAATAAACCTATCTGCTCCAGGATATCTGCTCTATCAGTGAGTGGCAGTGTTGATTTGATGTAAATTTATTCATAGTGTGAAATTTTCTGGCGTGAAGTTTCCCCTTGGACGATAACCCTTTCCCTTCCATGTGACCACCACCCTGCTCCTGGGATGGAACCACTGTTGTGTATATGCAAGCCTTAAACCCCCCTCACTGTGGTGTTTCCATTCAAGTGTAAAGGCTCCTGCAGCTCCTGCTCCTGTCGAAAAGAAGCATGCCGTACAAAGAGACCCACTGGCTCAGTCAGCGTGTAGCATGGCACACTGGCACCAGCCCCGCCGTCTTGCCTACAGTGTAGCTGTTGCATGTAAGGAAGGGATTTTTATCTAGCAACTGAAAAATGAAAAAGATAGCAACGTTTCTTCAAATGCAAGACTGTTGTTCTGCAACATTAGAGAAATTTTCAAATGTTATCACAGATCTACACTTTTTCTATTTTTGTCCTTTGCTTGATTACTTAATTGTGTACATTGGTGATTTCCAACCACTTCGGCAGTTGTGGACATTTTGTGGAGTAGCTCAACTAATAGTAAATAAAATAGATACTAATATCCACATTTGGCACAATAATCATCCAGATTGGATTAGGAATGGGTGTGCTGAAGGTAGAGGATAAGTGGTTGGAATAGTTTCCTAAAAGTAATGTATAAACATCTAAAATAGTTAGCTAAAAGTAATGAATACACATCTGAAATAGTTAGCTTAAAGTAATGTATAAACATCTGAAATAGTTAGCTAAAAGTAATGGATACACACCTGAAATAGTTTGCTAAAAGTAATGTATAAACATCTGAAATAGTTAGCTAAAAGTAATGGATACACACCTGAAATAGTTAGCTAAAAGTAATGTATAAACATCTGAAATAGTTAGCTAAAAGAAATGTATAAACATCTAAAATAGTTAGCTGAAAGTAATGGATACACATCTGAAATAGTTAGCAAAAAGTAATGTATAAACATCTAAAATAGTTAGCTAAAAGTAATGGATACACACCTGAAATAGTAAGCTAAAAGTAATGTATAAACATCTAAAATAGTTAGCTAAAAGTAATGGATACACACCTGAAATAGTAAGCTAAAAGTAATGTATAAACATCTAAAATAGTTAGCTAAAAGTAATGGATACACACCTGAAATAGTAAGCTAAAAGTAATGTATAAACATCTGAAATAGTTAGCTAAAAGTAATAGATAAACAACTGAAATAGTTAGTTAAAAGTAATGGATTAACAATTGAAATAGTAGCCTTATGGATTCATATCTCACTATTTCGCCAAATAATGGATAACCACTTGAAATGGGAATACAAGTAATGGATAGATCGTTGAAACTCCTGCCACTCTGAATGTTGAAACTTCAGCAAACCTAAAACTTGGGGAACCAGTGACGTATATTGACTGCTGTGTTGGGATGTGAAGGTAGGACTAGTAGCAGTGTGTAAAGACAGAGTAGTCCCTCCCTCAGGCTTAGAGAGTATGTGGATGGAGAAAATGCTCCACTCTAGCTCGGACAAGCTTTGTGGGTAATCCACATCTTTTAGGAATTAAAAAGATAGATTTATTGTAAGACACATGGGCAATACAGTGTCTATGTATTGTCTGTGGGATTTTAATCCTGTAGATCTATTTTGTTAGACAACTTTGTGTTTCCATACTGAAAAATGTATCACATACTGTATAAGGATAAAGATCATCTGGCTTTCATTTTATTTATTTTTTTCAACTTATCCTAGCCTAATAAGCAAGACTGGAAAAAGAAAATTGTAACTGGCATTAATGGATAGAGATGTTCTAAAGCTGTGATATCTTTAGTATAAGATAATAGTGGCTACAAAAACAAAAAAAGCATATTTCCAAAAATGTTGAGCTATCCCTTTTTAATAAAGTATTGTCAGGACTGGTCAGTGTTTTCGGTATTCCACGTCTCTTCAGTGACATCCTATACCTGTGCACAGGCATTCACACACCAGCCAAACCTAGTCACTCAGCAGCAGACAGACTGAAGATGTTCTCTGAGCACCAGAAGAAACTGAACAATATTAAAACCCAGAAATAGCACTTTGTCACTTTCTGACAGCTGAAAGAAACTTACACTCCAGCGCCATGTCTCTCCTGGGAAATCAGGCCAACTGACCCATTTTTTTTCATTTTAACTTGCGTGTACACATACATTTTTTTTTACCGTTTCAAAGAGTTTATGTACATGTCGAAATAAACTGGGGTAATTTTTCAACATTGCAGATTTTCCGTAATTCAGATTAGTTGGTTCTAACTGTTGGTTGATCCTCACTTTGCTCCTCAGCAGTTGCTGCATTTATGGTGAGCTGTTAATCTCCAAAATTAATGAGCCAGCTGGGGATATATCATATGTCTAATAAGGTCACAGACGGCTCCCCAGAAGAATATATTTCCATAATATTGAATCAGCTTTTTAATTTTCATGGCATGGCATGGCAGCAAGTTAAGAGTTTTAACAGTTGCTGAAAGAACCAAGAATTATAAGTAAGCATCTTTTAAAAAGTACTATTTGTCGGAGCTCAGCAACTAGACTCTAGAGTTTTGTAGCTAATTTAAATGTTATCTTTGCTAAGTTGGCATGTTGTGTTAAGTAAAAGTGGAGAAAATTTGAGGGGAGTCTGGCTGAAGCAGATCTCATGTCCTGTAGTTTGCTCATTATTTTTGTAATAACTAGAGAGTCACTTGGAATCGTTTCCAGGCGCACCCATCCCCTGCTCCTCCAGGAGATTGCACACAAACATGCATTCTTGAATTTGGATCATTTAATGTGTTTCTATTATCTAAATATCCTAAACTGTCTGCAGCCAGGTTCACAGAGTTAACAGCACGTGTGTTATTTGGCACCACTGCAACAACACGCTCCCCACATAATTGCACATTATATCTACTTGGACAAATGGATATGTTGATATTCCCAGTTGGTATCTGTCATGGCATGTGTGTGCTCGCCTAAGTCACATGGTTCTTTAGAATACATTTGTATCCTCAAGGTCACTGGTGGGCAAGCTAATCTGGAAAACAAATAATGCTGCTGCACTGTTGCAAATAAATTGATTCATGCTGTTGTATTATCAGTAAGATTACATTAACATTATGAAGCTGGGCTTATTTTTCAGCTGGCTGCAAAATATTCACTAGCACTGAAAGCCTGGAGCAGAGCACAATAATATTAGGTGTACACTAACATGCTGGTGCCGGCTACTGTATGTCATTAGTGTATTTTCCATTTGTAGATTTTATATCTGATTCCAGCATCTTTCTTTTAATTCTATTGACGCTAATTGTTAGAGTTTTTTTGTAGAACAAATTAATCCATCATGGATTCAAATTCTTAGTCTCATCACCATCCCAGTGTCTACAACAGTGTCTTTATTGGTACTGCTTCTGTGAGAGCTATGTTAGTAAATTTCCTAATTCTACAAATATTGGCTTCAACAGTGAAGGCATCTGTGAAGTCAACGTCTCTCACTGTTGAGATGCAAACATTGTCAATTAAAACTAAAATAGAAATCGATATTCAGGAGCAGTGCAACAAGCTGTAAACAAAACTTTTTCGTATAATCACCTTATAAAGTTCATGTGGTGAGGCGAACATATTGGCAAATGATTCCATATTGACACATCCAGGAGACATGGAGCCAAGATTCACACTTTTTTTTTGTGAGAGATGGCTCTGAAGCTACTAAATGCTTCACTTTGTTCACCAGCAAGTCTCTGACTTTGTCTTTGTGCCACTTGGTGCTGGACAGGTATCGTTGGCTTTTAGATTTTGCAACAACACGGATTAGAATCATGGGAGTGAACTGAAACCATTACATTAAAACATTTATTAGCTCTGTAGAGCTGAAAGGAACTGCAGAATGTGTTGTCAATTCATATGGCACCCTTATCATTACACGTCTTCATCCTTTTGTATGGAAATATTTTTTAGTTATTAGTTTATACTTATTACAACTTTGAGACTGTGTTATAAAATGTACTCTAAATCAAAGCAGCCTTATTACAGCAGCTGTAGACAGAATGTAGTGATTGAATGAAGTCCAGCTTGTTTGTTCACTCCTCAGCAAGCAAAGTAAACAAGTACAGAACTTGACCTTGCTGCTGAGAAACATATGGATGGTAGTCCATATTGGCAATGTTACTGGCCATAACAAGGGGGGAAATTAGAGGGAAGCCTCAATGAAAGGCTGGGTAACACTAACCATGACAGGAAGCAGGGGTGTCATGGGAAGCTGATCATCTGAGTGAGAGGGAGTCTCATTGAACACCCTCTGAGTGAAGAAGTAACCTTGGATTTGATGCTAGCAGGGGGCCTGTCTTTCTGTCTTGTCATCACATTTCTTCAGCCGCCTGTCACATCCCATTTGAAATCAACTAAGGTACGTCTTTGTTCAATAAAAACCCCATCGCATGAATTCCACACATATTCCAGCTCATGTAGTTGCACTGAGGAATGTGTTCGTCGGAAAAGCCTCACACAAATCATCAGTGGTTGAGAGAGTGGACCCCCTGCTGAGGCTGCAGCGTGGCTTAGCTCTGCCTCTGTGTTGGAGGCTAATCGCTGTTTTGATTAGTCTTTTTTTTACCCAATCTGTTTGCACGGAGCACCGATCCCACGGCCATGTTGAATGAAAGGGTTTATCAGCTTAAGCCTGTTGTAAGGAGCACGAGAGGTCTCATCTTTTCACTGAGGAACGAGAGCGGCCCTCGGACACAAGTGTCCAGGCAATTAGAGACGCCAGGGCCTCAAAGAGAGATTACTGGCACACAGAGCTGTGGCCGGCGTCATTCTTGTCCAACACATTGTTCACCCGGTGTTGCGACACATGATGATCGGTGCTGTTTTTTCTCAAAGGGCAGCAGAGGAGTAATCAAACGCAGTCACAGCTTATCTGGGGAAGATTCTTTGGAAGCAAGGTCAAATTATAGACTTCAAAACTATCAATTGTTTTCCTACAGACTGGTGGCAACAGTCAGTTTTTCTCATTTCAATACTTTGTTAGTTTTATTTTGTGAAGCTTCCACCATGTCTGGTTATGATTTGGCTTATTATATGGAAACTTAACATCAAGGTACCATTGTAAAGCAGTTTGCACAGATCTGTATTGATGAAGGTTCTTTCAGAGACCTTTCTGGATTCACTTATATTCCCCCTTTCCCGGGTTGTCACTGTGGCAGCTGGATTTGGTTTACAGTACGTATGCATTGAGCTGTGCCAACAGTACTGAACCAGTGCAAATGTTAAACTGGGCTGACTGGGTTGAGCCAAAACGACCTAAAAATTAAATATCTGGTGGTTTTTCTTGCCAGCAGAACCCAGAAATTTGGTTGAGCTACATATTTTAAACTAAATCTATGGTTGTTGTGCTTTTAATGAGTGTGCTGCTTTGCTTAATGGTATAACTAGTAACCCTGATGGTCATATTTATCATGGCTCGGCTTATTCTCAATTTCCAAGGGGAGTCGATGCAGACCAAAATGCCTCTGGATGCAACAACATGAATCTCTAACCAACCAGAGCAAACAAAAATTGACCTCCACTTTGCGTTGAGCCAAATAACAACAGCTGTGATATAATGATAACAAAACACGGTCTGTCTTGAGCTGTTGCTAAATAATTTCACAGATGCAGCAAACCGACACAATATTTACACAAGCTATGACTCAGCATTTAAAGTGCGAATTTCATCCAACAACCCCCGCTGTAGTTATTTGAATTTTCAATTGAGCAAGAAACCATGCTTTTTTATAAGAGGAAAAAAAATATTTTTCACTTTTTACACAGCCCCGAAAGACACACACGCTGAACAGGATCTATATGCGTGAATTAATGGAGAGATGACAGAGCTAGGGGGCTGCCCATAGACAGGCGCCTGCTAACAGTTGGGGGTTCAGTGCCTTCCTAAATGACACCTCGGCACTTCTGGCACCTCTCCAGCTAGTCCATACGTGGACTTGCACCCGCAACTGTCTGGATCCAGTGCCAAACTCCAATGGACTGAGCTATACTACTTTTTTACCCACATACTATGTATACTAATGAAGTCAAAACATCAAATCAAATTGTGTGAGTGAATGTGACTTACAATTGAATCATTTCCATTCTTATGACTACCTTTAAAAGAGTAGAGAGATACAAGAGATCTATTGGCACACATTTGTGTTGTTCACTTAAAGGTTGAGGATGGCCGTAACAATATAATGTCACATCGCAGCATTGACACACATTCAGGGTTTGCAATTACATTTTGATTTCCTAAAAAACACTTAGCAATGTCTTTATCTTCCAATATATTGGTAATGTCTTCACAGGAATATTAACTAAGTAGGTTTTTCCAGTTACCCTATATGTGAACGGGACTCTTATTTTTTTCACGGTTTCTTCTCCTAAAGGAAATAGAAAGCATACAAGCTTTGCAGTGAGACATTTCCTGCCGATGTGATTTGTAGCCTATAGGGTGTTAAATTGAGTCCAGAGACTGTGCAAGTGTAGGGAGTGGATAAACACAGACAAATATACCTAACCCTCCCTCTGCTCCACAGCTCACCAGTATGTCACTCGTCACCTGCTCGTTTGACAGCGCTTGCTGGTTTTCGAAGCAGCAGGTGTGCTCTTTAAGTCCAATGGTAGCAGGTTCTGCTCTGACAACCCTGGTTTCTGTGTTGTGGTCAGTAAGCCTGCTGTTTCTAAAAGTGGAATATACTATACTGAGATCATTAAGTGTCTTTAGCATAGCCGCATCAGTAGTTGTATGAACACGATCCCCTGTAGAAGATTTCAGAGCTGATGAACCGAAGCAGAAAGAAAACCCAGATGAAGGGTTCATGTCAGGAATGTCTGTGCCTTTCTGCCAAGTCATATACCTCTTTCCTTTCTCCCTTTTCATCCATCATATAATTATGGTGTGCAGCAAGAGCCTTAGGTATGTGCTATGTTTTTAAAAGAGTGAAAGGCGGGGGAAATAAAACTAAAGAATTATTGTTGCAAATGAAAATACGACTGTAGGTTTTTACTGGTATGAATGAAACCAGATTCAAAAGAGAAAGGTGAGACCCAGTTTTGATCCGCGCTGCTTCCTCAAGAGTGCAAAGAGTAACTCATTATAGTTTCAAACAGCAACATGCGGAATCATTTCTCCTCCGTCCGCTGAGTTCTGCCGTGTGGCCGGAGCCCTTGAGGAACAAAGGCATCTCCATCACCTCATCGCTTCCCCCTCAACGCTTTGTTGCTCCAGGTGTTTTGCTGTCTGAGCAGTCGAGACGAACTGCAGATGGAAGCCCTGTGCGAAGATACGTTTTTTTTTAAAGAGAAGAAAGAAAGAAAAAAAAACAGAACTTTCCACAAAGCTTTCGAAATTCTCTCAGGTGCTTTTTGAAACTGTGCTTTCCCTCAGTTGGACTTCTTTAAGCTTGAGAAGCTGAGCGAGTGTGAGGAATCCTCTTATCTCTGCTGTGGTGAGTATAGGGACCTACCAGCGGAATGGAATAGGTTCATGGTGTAGCCTATATTGTAATTAAACTCATAATTACAAAATATGAAAGCAGCATTTGACATCACTCATGCTAACAGGCTATTTTTGGTGATCTTTTTCTCTGTTCCCTAAGATACAGCCATTCTCACAAGGCAGAGCTGAATGAATTGACAGTTTGAAGTACAGAACAATGTATAATGCTTAGGGGGGGGCAGACTGTACATTCGCTCACTTTCTAGCCATCCTCCCACAAGTTCTTCCTGTATCCGTTCTCAGAAAGTGAAAGCAGAGCCAAGTTAAATACCTGGCGTCGCCTCAAAGCTGCGAATATTTCCGCAGAAAGCAGAGCAGTTTGTGGATAGAGATAACAGATTGCATGTCTTTTGTGCCTTTTTTTCATTAAGAAATGGGTGTACCGCACAGTGTCCTGGAATATTAGGAAATGATACACTGGGGTCTCTCAAGTGTGACCACTTTGAACTTGAGTCTGCTGGTATCAGATTAGTGCTGTGTATCTTGACAAAATGGAACAAGAGTGGGCTGTGGGCTCCTCCTTATTCCCTCCTGCTTCCCTTCTGTTGTGAGACCCTTGAGTTGTTTTGTCCTTGAAACCTGCTGTCCTAGAGTCATCTTTTAAGATTTTAAGGCTTCTTCTTCCTCTTGATAACTCCCGCTTTACCGTATCGCCCACAGGACATCAGAAAAAAGGCAACCCTGCAACATTTTTCCTTTAGCTGAAAGACTTTGATTAAAACGAGGAAGGAAATGGTGCATTCTCAACAATCTCCACCATCTTTGATCTTCAAATCCAAGCCATTACATTTCATGTAAAAAATGCCTCAGATTACCATGCTTTTGATGTTCATTCAGTCTCGGCTTTGATATCACCAAGCTGCAATTATGAACGTAACTTCTGATTCAGTGCAGCATTTATGCCGTACAATAACACTACTGCTGCTCATTATGCAAACACCCAGATAAGACTGATGGAAATCTGTTCCAGTCTGTTTATACAGATGCTGAAGGGAAATATGCTGGGGGTTTAGTGATGCAGTGTACTCTTAAAACACTAAGTTAACAGATTGAGAGACGAGCAACAAGAGCGAGGCTTCAACACGATGCCGAACCTGATTTTGTGTTTGCCAGTGGTGAAGTGGGAGCAGCTGTAGGAGGATGGCAGCATGAGCCCTGAAATAATTACTGCAGTATACTAGCCTGTTCAACTGCAGCTGTTTCCTTTTGCCGTTGAAAGACTTTCAAAGGACGTAATGTGGCCTCAGGATTTTTTTTTTGTTTGTTTGTTTTTGCCAGAGGAGCCATAACTACCTAGTAGGGATTTCTGGACTGTGGTGCCATTTTGGAAAGTAAATATACTTAAAGTTTATGGTCAGAGTCTTTGACAGAGTGGGAGCTGACACTTAAGTGTGGACAGAACTGCACCGAAGATTTATTTTCAACCTGATGGGCTTGGGCACATACTTGTGCGCTCACACCTTTCCGCTATGTTGTATTTTTTTATAGACTCCACCCCCGCAGCAGCGTCTTCCCACCAACACAAAAGAGAGCAGGACAAGCAAACTGGGTCAGGTTTCTTCCTAGTTATGACGTGTATGTGTTTTTTTTTTTCTCCTTCTCTTCAGTGGTCTCTAAACATTTGGATGTTTTGTTTCTGCAGTGGTGCGAAAAGCTCCCAAAGCAGCTTTTAAACTATAATCAATCCTTTAAGCCCCTGAAAGCTTGGTCTCAAAATATTTCTTTATCACATACATATTTATGGCTTAATAAGTTAAAAGCTGAGGTCAAATAAAAAAAACCCTAAGACGATCTGCTTCATCAGGACCTGTATGGGTTTGGTTCGATCATATTAGATAAACATTTTCATAAATTGTTGCATGGAAGTACTTAACGTCCCCTTTTTCGACCTGAGCCCAGCCCACATAAAGTGTAAGGGTCTGCTCACACTGTCCTCCCGGACCACGACCCTGACTTTAGGGTACTTGTCCCCCCTCCCTCTCCCCCCCACGCCCCAGCCCCGTTTGTACTCACACTGCCAGGGCCGGCCAATGCTTCTTGCTGTCCATACGCCATCACGCCGTAACACGTCACACGCATCGCGTGTGTGTGGCTTTGTTTACAAATCTTTCCACAGACCTCAGAGTTTTTGTGCGTCTTGTCGACTGTTTTTGAATATTTTCATCCGACCAAATCTGCAGTAAACACTCCACCTCCACATCACACCAACGTGAACCTTTCACCGCCATTGTTGTTGTTGTTAAATGTCCGCGCATGGTCCGTCCTTCTAGTTACATGTCCGAACAGGCGGACATAACGCTACTGCCGTAGGGCTCGTGCTCGTACACGTGCGCACGCTCGTGCTCGTACATGTGCAAACGGCTCCGCTAAAGCCCACCTTTTTCAAGCGGGCCGTGGACGGTCCGCTGGCCGCAGTTGAGCGCGGAGCGGGTGCACTCACATGGCTTAAAGGTACTAGGCTTTAGCTGAAAAACCGGTTTTGGCCGCGGCCAAAAGGACAGTGTGATCACGCCCTAACTCCTGCGAAAATGGGCCCCATTGTCTTTTTCAGCATGAATATACATCAGATAAGCCATCAAGGCAGATTTTTCCGTTGATCATCTATTAACAGAGAAATCCCGGAGATTTGCTAGCAGCCACACATGGCTAACACTGAGTAGCTCGTCGCAGCTTTTTTTTAACCACTAACAAACAAGCCCAATCAAGTTAAAGAAAATGAACACAGGGAAAACATCTCTCATGTGAAATAATCAACACCTTTATCTTTGGCAGAAATGTTTGTGTTCATGTGTCGCTCATAGTACGAGGATGACCGGGAAATATGTTTTCATGGCCTTTAATGTGTAATAACAGTAAGAATTTGGATTCTCTTTTGGCACAAATTTGTAGCGCTTTAATGCGAGCACATCTTGGTCGTACATGGCCCAGACTCAAGGTCTTTTTGATAATTGCATTTACAGACATGCTGGGTTTTGCCTCCGAGCAACATCCTCCTGCCCAGCCATTTCCCAGATGAGCAGCACTCTGTCATCTCCGTCTGCCAAACACAGCGGCTGAAAAAATGGAAACACTCCAACAGGCAATCACTTGGGTCAAAATTATGCGAAACAGGCAGTCCATTCTGCATTGCTCCCATGATATGTATATTTTTTTATGATCAACGCATTCTGTCATTCTGCCCATCTTCATAAATGTTTCTGTGCACCAATGGAGGTGATATGAGCGAGGGGCGTGTGTTATTGTGCCGACCTGTATCTCGCAGTTTCCTGTTATTCATCGGGGAGGCCGGAGATTCAAGTTTGTTTCCAGAGTGTGTGCCACTCTTCCTGCACACTTTCTCAGGCTCTAACAATAGTCCCCTCGTCAGTGGCCCCCTCGTAATCCTCTTTACCGCCGCCACCCCTCTTTCTCTGCCCAACCCTTTCCTCTCTCCAACAACCTCTCTCCATAGGCCAGGCACCCCATTGTGTTGTCAACATTAACCAATCATGCTGAGAGCTCCCGCAAAATTTGAAATGTTTGGAAATACCGCAAGGCTATATGAAAAGTAGATACTTCACAATCTTCAGTCCTTTTTAGATATTTAACTGGAACTTGTATGAGAAGACTAGATGTTGAATTATACATATACATACATTATACACGATATAACAGTCCACTCCCTCCTGCTCTTATCTTGTTGTTGTTTGTACGTTTCTTTTAGATCTTACAGCAGTGGCCATCACTGTAGGCCCCACTTCAGGATGCGGCGTGTTTGTCATGCATTGTTTATCACCTGCTTTGATATCGCTCTCTGTGGTCTTTGGCTCTCCGTGTTGAGATTCCATGTTGAACAAAGGATGCTGAGAGGGTAGTATTTGTGTGACAAGTATTTTGTCACATTCCTTCTTTGTTGCTTTTGTGTGTGCAGAGTTCCCTAAAAATTAATGCAGGGGGGGGGGGGGGGGTGTACAGCATGTATTCTACCTGTCAGACACACAACGTTAAGCATCCTTACATAGCTGGAGGTTCTTAACACGCAGATGGGTCTGTGGATCTTTTCTTTTTCCTTTCAAATGAACACATGTCTCCTGCAGTTGTAAGACTGCCCTGTTTTATTGCTGAAGAGATTCTTTCAACTTGATTAAACTTGTAATTAGTCCCCCATTTATCCCTTTATGCATCAAATGGCCTCTTTGCTTCAATGGAATGGCAAGTGACGGGTAGTAATTGTAGATCAAGGCCGGGCTGACTGAGGGGGTGGGGGATAGTGGGGGCAAGTGCTCAGTTTCTGGCTTTGGTGGCCGGCTGCCCCTGAACCGCTGATGTGCCGCTCGTGGTGGGCACTAAAAAAAACTGTGCTGCTTCATGAAGTCAACCTCTGCTTGCAGCGTCTGTGGCTGTTCGCCCTGGGCCAACCGTAGAAGGGCTGCTCTTTTCATTCCAGCCCTCACAGAGTGATTCCTGCCCTCCGCCCCAGGCTGCAACAAGCATCGTTGACATTCACGATGAGTGAGAGCCAGTGACACTCCAGAAATTCACTTCAAACAAACGATTAGTACATGCTGATACATGGAGCTAGGCCTTTTTGAGTAACCTTGCTGTTGAGATGGTATTAATTTAGGGTTTAGAGAGCTGCATGTGAAATTCATTTAAATTTTTCAGGCGGTTCATAAGAAGTTTCTGTCTGTGCATATGGTGTGTGTTTGGATACAGTAGTGGAATGTGAACCCCGTTCTTCCTGAGTACTGGAGCGGTGCCTCATCAGCTCCCACAATACTGCTCAATATATGCAAAGCCGTCTCTTGACAGCGCTTGTTAAGCATCAATACTACACTCCTGCTCCAGAGATTTATTTCAATATGGGCCATTACAGTTGATAAAGTCCCCGCTCAAATGACTGAACTCACTCCCTTTGTGTCTCCAGGATTCTTAAAGGAGCCATGTTTTCAAGATGCAAAGCTTCTCTTCATAACCAAACAATCTACTGTTGTCACAATTACAATCAGTCCATAAACTGGTTGTGGTTTAATGTTTAACATAATGCCCTCATCCCACAGCAAAGTGTTACTCGAAGAGTGGCTGGAACGCATTCAGCAGAATGACTGTATTTACATTTGCAACAGAGCACAAACAGTACTGCTGAACTGAACATGAATCTTTGACATCCATCTTCATTACTATATTACGGTTAGGTCTCCAAGTATTTCCAAAATATGTGCAGTTCAGTGTTCATGTTTGGCTGCATATTTTGCCACTAGAATCGGGGCTGTGTGATATAACTACATATATCATCAAAACCATACAAAAATGTCAATCATACATACATTTTTTTAACTCAATGTCGAAATACCAGCAGCATTTTACACTAAATAAGAAAATACTCAGAACTTTTATTAGTATTTGTTTAGTATTTAATGCACACAAGAGCACATAAATAGGATATTTCACGTAGTCCATTTAGTTATTGATGATTTAAGCTTAGCAACATATAGAAATACAGGAAAACACTAGTTGTTTGTTTTCTGCTTCCACCAATCTCTTCAAGGTATGTATTTTTTCTTCCAGGCAGACGTCTTTTTAGAGATATCATTAGTACGATGAATGAAAGGGATCTTTGACCAGGATGTCTGCTTTATTTTTCAGTCCACTAAAGCTCGGCTCTGTGCTGCTCATCACGGCCTAATGGATCACAACGCTGCAGCAATTAAGCAGCTGTTTGGAATTAATCAAATAAACCCTTCCGATGCCTTTTTCTAGATGTCAGGCTTTCCCAGAGAGAAGCCAATGAAGGAGATGCAGACATTTTACTTTATAGAGTACTTTTAGGTTCTTCCAATTAGTTAAAAGGCCAGGCTTTTTAACAGCTCTAATGCCTGCAACATGCCATTTTTATTTTCTGCTGTCCAGCGGCTGTGCCTGTGGAGGTACATGATGGACAAATCCACAAACAGAGGGGCAAGTTTAAATGTGAAAAAAGTTTTCCCCAAAAACATTATGTTATCTGCCTCCGTTTTTAATTCCTCCACAAACTGTACAGTACACTTCTAGTCAAAGGGCTATGAAGCTGTAGAGGACGGATGCTCTCATAATGAATAAAACTATGTGATTGCAATTTGACTCACACAGGAAATCATCTTCAGGCTGCAGATCTCCGTTGTTAAGAGACCAGACTGGTGGGCTTCTAATGCATGAGTGGGCCCTGAGGTATCTTGGGCAACACTTAATCATTAAGATCTGGAGAAGGGAGGGGCGCTGTGAATTCATTAAAGGGTCGAAGCGAGGGATGAGCTGTATTTGTAGAGATGTGAGGAAAAATTGACAGTGTGTGAAAGACGTGGAGTCATTACGAGCCAAGCGCTCATGTTTGGAAGAGCAATTAGTGGTTATTGGATTTCTGTAGACCATTATGGAACTATGGAAGGAAATCAATTATTAAAGCATCATTGCATCATGTCCCTTTTGTCTTCATATCCAACTGTAATTCCATGCAGGCCTGGGTGGGTTTTTCGTTTGTTTTGGGGTGTATGAGAATGAGAATTGCTGACTGAATCGCCCTGTGGAAACAGTAAGGCAATTCAGGAGGTT
This sequence comes from Echiichthys vipera, assembly GCF_963691815.1. NCBI lineage: Eukaryota > Metazoa > Chordata > Actinopteri > Perciformes > Trachinidae > Echiichthys > Echiichthys vipera. The sequence continues at coordinate 21,310,195 of NC_139830.1, forward strand.
TGTGAGCTCATTAAAAAATGGAGAAAACAAAATGTCAGGTCTGTCATTTCACAGGAGAGAAATGCGTTGGAGGGAAAAAGAAAGTGTCCCGTACAAAAGTCCAATCTGGGATAAACCAGTCCAGGCTGGTCCATTTGCCGCTCACTTGGCTGGACCACCCAGACCGATCTGGTGGGCTCACACAAGTGAACATTGTATTCCTCTGGGAAAAAGATCATGTAGCAGACCTGCTTCCCAGATTAATTTTTGGCCAGAGACAAAAGGATTAATCACCAAAAGCTGAATACAGTGTCCAGACACATGTCATATGATTGGGACTGATGATTACAGAGTAAGATAATAGATACATCTCAACAACTACTGGCCAGATAGATGAAAGGTGTGACAATACATGGTCTCCTAATGCGTTTGGTGATCAGCTGCTCTTTTTTCTGGTCAGAAGATCCCCTTCAACAACACAACAAAAAAATAAATCCAGAAAATCTATGTGGATGTTCTGCCCGAACACAGTGTTAATCTGATTGGGCAGAAGGCGATAAAACTTGAACACATTCATGCTCTCTCCATAAAGTGAACCTGATTTCAAAGATTTACTAGCTTTTCGTCTTGAGCCACCCTAATGCGAAGCCCTATGTTTTCTCTGGGATGTGAGTGACTCACCTCTCAAATCATTCTTGGAGACCGGTGACACAGGACTGACCAGCGAGGGGTCAAAAGTTGAAAAAATATATATTTTTGCAAATTAGATTGCAGTTTACTTGACAAGAAAGACGATTATTATTGTAGTTTTTGGGATCCCTATCTTTTATGTCTTTGCCTCCAAGATTACAGACGCATACGACAAAGTTCTGGTTGGTGCAAAGTCATCTTGTTTACATAATATTTGCTTACATTTAAGCTAGTTTGCAAATGTTGTAGTAGCATTGCCTAACCTTAACCATTCAAGATCAATGTCTTACCTTACCCATCTCAAAAGAGTTTCGCATATCTTGGGTTACCATCGAGACATGACCCTCGACTTGTTTGGGTCTACTGTGTTTTCTTTAAGCTAACTTTATTCACTGCTTGCGTATTGTGGGGTGTAATGTATACATTAGAGTTTCTATTAGGTTTTATTACTGGCTTTTATATATTTTTAGTCTCATCTAGGTCTCTCAGAAAATACCACTGTTTGTTTATTTATTTTTGAATGGTTACTTGGTAACTACCTTGGTTTATTTTTACCTAGTACATTCATTATGGTGTACTTCAAGCATGCCGGGTGCACATTACAGTTCTGTACAGTGAAAATGTGAAGATCTTTGATATCAGGACCCTATTTCCTAACGTATCTTACTCTAGTCACCCCAGGAATGTCAGAGTGAACTCACACTGTTTTAAAGTGGGCTGTTATGGTACAGGGGTAAATGTAATGGCAGGAGATGTTTCAGGTCCATACATTTCAGAGTGAGCAGGACTGACACGCAGCAGGATGTGCGGTCTCCTTGCGGTAGGTTATCTGCCAGAAAATTATAAATATTATTTAGGAAAACTTGTTTCTAGCTTGGCCCTCGCAGTCCGTCATGTGAAGAAGCAACCGCCAAGATCTTGACCAGTTGTCCAGTTGTCTCAACAAGCTTGTGAGAGTGCATAAACAGAGCCAGTCATGCAGCCAAGTCCCACATGGACTCCCTATTTGTCAGAACACTGGTCTGCTGTTTATACATCAGCTCAGATATCGTCATACTTTTTATTTCGTCCATTTAGGCTGTTTAGTTCTCCAGCTGTATACAAGTATAAAATGTGAAGTTGGAGCGACAGAGTGCTACGTTTGTTTGCTCTGAGCAAAACCAAATTGATTTCACACATGATGCCTGTTAATTAGGATGTAGCTCATTGTTTGCTCTCATTGAGACATGCTTCATCTGATACGCGCAAAAACACATCACACACACAAATGTAGCTGGTAGTTTATGTTGGGGAGTGTAACCACTTACTAACAATGTTCTCTGTAGGCCACCACATGAACTATGTGTTTGACAGACCACAGTTTCCTGGTTGGTATTTGGCAGCCGAACATGAGCTACATGGGTTTTGATCCAAAGCCCTAAAGCTCAGTGACAACAAAATGACTGCAGGCGAAGACCGAATATATTAAGTTCCATTCAAATGAGTGAGGTAGAGCTAAACCTGCAATTAGAGATTTAGAGTGACGTTACAGGTCACACCTCTAGATATCGCCCAGGGCCACATAAAGTCCCTAAGCCTTGAAAAGCAGCTATACTGTGGCAATCTCTCCACTTGGCCATTGTGCGACTGTACGCTGCCGCTACGCCGCCATGTTCCACCACCCCAAGGCACAATGCTTGCTGGTCGTCTGTGTGTACAGATGTCATTTTCGCTTGTGTCTGGCAGGATGTATGTGTGTTGTAGGGAAGCTACTTCGTCCGGTTCCTGCTCGTATGCATTACACCGAGTGCCACTCACAGGCTGGAGGGAGCAGAGAAATCTGTAGGTTCGCTCAATCCTGTTAACGTGGAACAGCATTTAATTAGATCCGCTCGACATCGAGCAGCTGCATCTGTGTCCGCAAAGTAACTGCACTCTGCATGTCACTAAACAGTGATGTTAACGCGCCAATCGTTTTAAATGAATGTGTAAAAGTAAAAAAAATAGGCTCAATGGCTGTGAGTGTAAAAAAACATTTAAGGACATGTTTCCAGTGTGATGTTCTCTCTAAGGAATGACATGATTTAGCAAATGATCTACAAATTACATATGAGGGTTGCAGGGATTATGACCATTTTTCGAATATGCCCAAGATTATGTTTTCATTGTGCTTATTTTGTCCGACTAATTTGATTAATCTGCAGATTGTGTCTCCATTCACTGATAAGTTTGGTCATTTAAACATAAGCAAATGGAGGAAAAAAAGGTCCATCATCATTCTTCCAAACCCAAGGTGTTGTCTTAAAATAGGTCCAATCAAAAAGAAGCTTGGCCCTTCAGATGTTTTGCTAGAGAAATAACTTCAATAATGATCCAGTTTTTTTAAAAGTTGATTAATTTTCTGTCTATCAGCCAACCGATTGATTTATCGCTTTCAGCTCTAGTCCTCTAGTAAATCCTCACATTTGAGAAACTAAAAGGAACCAGTGTTTAGAATTTTTGCTTGCTAAACGCACTAGTCGATTATCAGTATTTTTGAACACAGTCAGCCTAAATCAAGATATGACCTGGTTTTCCAAACTTCAGAGGAAACTATTGGCTGCTATCCATCTCTTTTTGTACTGTATGAAAAAGAACAGCAACATGTGAAAATTTCCAGAGGTAGATAATCTATCACATCAAACATTAAAGTTGGCTTGGTTTAGTCAAGAGTTCCCCTGTCGTATTGTCTTTTCCCTTTGTCCAAGTTTACTATTTTCACATTGGTGCATGCAACACAACTGCACTCGGCTCACTGTCGATCACGTCACACCCTCATGAGGAAATGGAAGTGTTTCCCAAGAAATATTCCCACTCAAAAAACATATTTCCTTTCAAATAGTCTCATCCAGTCAGTGTAGAAAACATCCTCCAACATTTACAAGCATATTTCTAAATTATTGGTATTCTCTTTTAAGGGGTCACTGGAATGAATGGTTGAAGTCAAATTTTGTGTTTGAACTCTTAACAAAGAACCTCCCAGGATGGATGTTACTGAGATCTGACTGACTGTAAATGTCCATAGGTGCGGAATATACTTCTCTCACTACCTTTTTGATCATTTATTATCTTGTTTTTATCTTGCTAACTCTTTTCTATCTTCATGTCTTGTTTTTATTTTCTTCTATAATGGTGCTGAGTTGCACTGAAAGCTAATAGAGCCCTGAATGGAAAAGAACTTTGATTCCCGGCCAGGGAAAACAGAGCTGGTTCGGATGATGTATTTTCTTTGTGGTCTTTTTGAGAAAAAACTGTCACTGACGAATCACCCTGGAGAGCAGAATCGGCATCACAATCCAATTTTCCACAGTGCGAAGAACAGGACATACATAAGTACATATTGTCAAGTCCTCCTCCCTTTCCATTACTGTGTTGGAGAAAAGCATTAAAATGCGGTGTGACTGGCTATTGTGCAGACCATCACCTTTTCACCCCCTCCTCCCTCATTCCCTGCATCTCTAGCGTGCTCAATGCATGCCATTACAGTTCTTCATTTATTTTTAAAAAAAGGGTTGTGAGGGAAAGAAGGGAAGAATGAGGAGGACTGAAAAGGTGATGAGAGGACTGAGAGATTAAAAACCAGGCTGATTTTTATCTTGGTCAAGCTCCAGGCGCAGAAGCACCAGGCTTCTGCTCCCCAGCAACCAGGAAAAAAGGGATGAAGACTGTAACGTGGCATCACGGATTGACTCTCATCATAATCCCTTCCTATCAGCTCTGTCGCAGCACATAGTTTTGCACAGAAGCATTTGTCGCTTCTCAAAAAGACAGCCTGCCACTTTTCATGCCATTATGCCATGCAACCACGTCCTTACAGCCACATTGTCTCATTATTTCTGAAACTACCGTATTGCTGTTTGAGCTGATATGTAGTGTTGCAGTTTGGTCCCAGTCAGATGGGTTGTATCCCTGTACCCCAGTGGGTGCGTCTACAGTTGCCATTGGATATTTATATAGTTTGGTGAGTAGTTTAAAAGTTAGCAAGTAAAGTCTAAAAATGTTTATCAAGGCGATTTTTATTTTTATTTTGATGGTTCAAATGAATTTTTTTGCCAGATTTTCCTGTTGTGTGAGGTATGTAGGATGTCTCTTTTTCAGTAACTCACTGGCCAATGCCCCAATTACATGCCACACAGCTTAGTACAACCACAGCCTGTTCTGCTGGCCACTGAGCAGCTCCACTGGAGTGGTGGTAATGAGGGCTGGTTATTCACTTCCCCACCCAGATTTATTCTGCCGGTCCCGGGGATTGAACCAGAGACCCTCCAGTTCTCTAACCTTTAGGCCGCCATAAATAAATATTATGTAAAATATATATAAAATATTTGGTTAAAAATAGTTCAGAGTAATCAATACATGGTTGAAACAATTAGCTTCTTCCATTCCTAATAGTCCAAAACCAAATTTTGGTTAATTTATATAAAAACTACGATAACAAATATCCACTTTTATATGCTATGGTGTTAATACACCCAGTTTAAAACCTTTTCAAATTAACACATTTGAACTGGCAGGTGGTGTTGATGGAGGCATTTATCTGTAAGGTCCATACAAAAAAGGTTGGGAACCACTTGATGAAAGACTTGTTCATTTATCGCAAAACGTTGAGAAAATCGTAAAAATAATTGAGGTTGCAGTCCTAATTGGAAGCTATTTCTCTCTCCTTCCTTCCTTAACCTATATCCCCACACACACTACCACTTTGTTTGCCCTTAAAGGTTACTTTGACTATTCTTTTTTGTATTCAGACCTAACAGGACTGGTGATGCTGGAGCTGCAGGGATACACAGACACACACACACACACACACACACAGGCAGGCTCGTGCACTGTGCGAACTGCTCCGGTGAGCGGCTGGAAGTAACCAGGAGGGCGGAGAGGGTGCTCTGCAAGAGTGGTCAGACTTAGAACAGCAGCGCCTTTTGTGTCTGCCTGTTTCTGACGGTTATTTATAAACCCAGTAAACCCACAGCACATTCCTGGCTGCCACAGACGCACGGAGAGCTGCACCTCACCCATGTGTGTCCTCTTTGTCTCTGAGTGGAGCTCGATCCTAGCTGTCAAGCTCAGAGATGACGTTGCTCGTAGTGCGAAGAAGACAAAAAAAAGCTGGTGATTGTGATTTATACCCAATTCTGGACGTGCATGAAAGATGATTTCACTCCCTTTTTTCTTTCATGTTTTGGCAAATCATTTGCTGTTGGCTGTTGCCTTTTTATGACCGCTGCTTGTGGTCTCCCATGACTCATATTAATGGGAAGGCCTCCTTCCTTGGCAATGGATTCCTCAGTTTAATGTTAGCCTATTACTGAACTTGACTACTTTTGAAAAGTGTCTCTCTTTCGGTTCAAATCAACTGGGAATTCCACTGGAAAATATTTATCACATTTCCCTGCACAGCTTTTCAAAACCAGCACAGGACAATAATGCATTCAGAGTTTTCTTGCAGGAATCTTATTTGCTCTATCTAGGGATCACTCTCAGGAAATTTGTGTTTCCTTATGTAAGATGCTTAATAAATTAATCCAAACACATGCAATAAATACGGTTTTATTTGTTTTTGTTTCTTACACTAGCAGTTCAGGTTCATCCTCCCCTTCCGTTTTGTCTCTGGCTGCAGTTATGTGCAGGTTTCCTGTAGCTGAGTCTAGAGAACTGCTGGAGGAAGTCCAAGCACTAAAGGACAACCTTTCCCCACCCTTTTAATCAGACTCCATTTTCCAGTCACAAATGTAATGGAAACAGGTTATCCCTGTCATAGATTTCAGTACTGGGTTTGTTTGTATTTTGCTCTCCAAAGTGTTAGGAACTGGTCCAGGGGTTTAATGCTATGACTTTAAAGCTTATCACTAGTCCTGAGCTAAAGAGGTTGAAAATGAGGAAAAATATACACAAGGGCTGCTTTCAGATATCAGAGAGGAGGTGTAGGTTAGCTTACACTGTTAGCAGGCCCGTGGGTATCTTAGCTGTAGCTCATTCCTCCGATCAGGCCGACCCTGCACTGGTCTCAGCTCTTTTGAGCAATGAGCTCCGTGGTGTTACTTGTGTTCAGTTTAGATTATTTTTGGATAGATCCTGAAAAACAATAGTGCAGGTGTCAATGGGCTGGAACGGTGTGACTGCGGTGTGGTCTAAATTGTCTGCCACAGCAACTTCAGTCGCTCTGACCTTTTATCATTCACATAGTTTAACCACATCTCCCAACATCTCTAAACACATGAACTCACAAGTTACAAAGTGTTAAATAGAACTCCTTACAAAGGTTGGAGTTGAGTTTTACTACAAATGTACAGATAAAGATCCTTTGCTCTGACATTCATGTGTTTCATTGCCTGTGAAATGAATGAACAGACCTTTATAATTCAGAGCCACACTGTGCTGTTTTTCTTTAGTTAAAGTGAACGTTAATAGTTCATACACTATAAAAATTGTCTGGATGGCTTATTTGATGACCCAATTTGCCTAAAAAGACCTTGGGATGATTTTACACCGGAATTTCACTTTAACCTTGTTATTGGCAGGCTTTAAAAGAGTTTCCCCCTCCTTTTTTAAATGTTAAGCCTGATACTTTGCTTTGCAGTACAGCCTGAAATGTTTAAAACATTTGGAAATGGATTGTAATTTAAAAAAAAGAAGAGTCTTGTCATCTCAACCCAGGTAATCATGTATTTCTAAAGCCGCAGTCATGGAAATGTATTGTTTATGAGCTGCTCAAAAGTCAGCTTCAATAGAACCTTACTAAATACTGTATCTCAAACACATTGGTGTTGGAATGAGATCAAAGCTGGATTTGTGGTGAAAACAAGCACCCCCCCCCCCACACACACACACACACACACACACACACAAACACACACACACTCTCTCACGAGGACCAAGTGGTCAGCAATTCCCATAACCGGTGAATGCAGCATAAAATCCTGTGACCTCGTCCAATCCGAATAACTGTAATTGTACAGCACATGCATGTCTGTGTCAGGGATGTCACGGAAAATTCACACCTGGTGTAGCCTAGATTTCCTAGTATCCTGTAGACACATTTCCTCCGGCTCTAACATCAGTCTCCCTTTTTAACTGTTCTTTCATGTCAACAGTTAATAAGGAATAACCCTCTGTTTAAACTACACAAGACATCTGATTAGTGCTGTTGACTCATTATCAAGACACTTGGCAACCATTTGCAACAATATGTCTATGTCAACATTGTCTTTTTATTTCCCGTCCTCACTGTAAGGCCATTGCTTTCAACCAAACCTAATCGCTGATAAAGTATTTAATTGCCAGTGGCTCAAGTGTTTACAGCCTCAAACTGTAAAAATGTAAATTAATAATTGAGATGTGTTGGATTGAGTGGGGAGGTTTTGTGCTTGAGGATTACATCATCTTGTCTAAAAAGCCCTTGAACTGCTGAAATAAGATATCAGTCGAGTCTGTAGGAAGCCAAGGCTTAGCAAGGGCTGGCGACCTCTGCCTGCATCTGTGGGAGGCCTCAGATCTGTATGTCAGGCTTGTGGAGCTGAATTACAAACACACCGCCGAGCACACACTTTCCTCTGATGCCGCTCATGGGGTTTGTTTTTTTTTGTTGTTGTTTTTTTGCTGCAGCAGAAACTTCAAGCTCAGACTCTGGACGGCATTCTTTGCCTCCGTGAATTGAAATCACTCGGCAAAAAAAAAAAAAGCTGCTTTATTCTTGGCTTTGTTTCCTTCGGAGAGTCTTTTCCAGGTGTGTACAAGAAAATCACACTAAAACAGGCCCTCAGGTCTACAAAATGGGCAGGTGGTGAGTGGGGGGAGATTACTGAATGTTTATGTAAAGTTCATAAAGTTTTATTTAAGACACTTAGAGGGTAGTGTCGGGAGGGGATCAGGGGTTGCATGAAGGTTAGGCGTGAACGGAGGACATGAAGGCTGTGCTGTTTCAGCCGGGCTATTAAAGGCTTGAACTTTGAACCGGTTCTCTGCGCTGTCAGTCAGCCCTCCTCCAGGGTGACGTGACCCTGAAAATTGACACTCACGTCTACTTCCCTCCTCCGCCTGTCTGTCTGTTCTACCCTTCTTTCATCATCTGTTGCTGCTGTTAGCTCACTCTCACTGCCAGATGTTTGTTTACATTTATAAAGCCGTTGTTACCGTTTTGTGCCACCTTTCAACAAAGCGTTATAGCAGCATGTGACAGTCAAGGACTTAACAGGGCTTATATGAGGTTTTTAACTAATCATGTGCGGAAAAACAACACAATGCATGTGTACTAGAATAAGCCCGTGATGAGTTATGTTACAAATTCAGACATGCTTTTTTATTGTTTAGTTGATCCTTGAGATTCACCACATAAGATAAGGTATTGTCTCGCAAGTGAGAAATTTACATCATTGTAGCAGCAAAGTGGATAGATAATAATTAATATATAAAATAATTTATACATAACAGTAAACAATTTACAACCAGGTGTAAAAGTGTACAATGCAGTTTTGTTGTGTCGTCAGAGTGTGTCTGCGACTCCGCTAGCCTTGACAATAATGTGCTCTCATAAATCGTATCAGCTCATTAAAGTAAAGCGTCTCAGGTCATACAGTTACCGTACTTTCTGAAGCGTACTTTTCAGGAAAGAGGGATCCCTCTCTCAGCTTTTCAGGATAAAAAAAAACACACCTATTGCTACAGTATCATTAGCGACACTCATTGCTTGTGAGTTCATTAAGGACAAAACAAAATGCATTCTGATGACTTGTATGAACTTGACTTTAAAGCCAAACTGCCGGTTCTGCAAGCTTAAGCCAATTACTGTAGCTGCGTTACTTTACTGCTTTATCTGCAAGTAAGGCATTGACTGAGAATCAACATGCAGAGACATGAAACTGGTTTGAGATTACCTTTTATTTTCTCACTTTACGTACAGTATAATGTTTATGGTAATTTAGTCATGGACAGCAACTGTTTTACAACAGGATGATCCACAACTGATGATTTATAGTGATGATTTACAGCAATGTCTTCAGACCATTCTAGTAAGAACCAGGACAGTGCTTTGACAGACTGAACACAGCCAATTTAGGTGGTTCAGGCACCTGATAGCTCCTCTTCAGATCCCCCAAGAGAAGCTGGAAGAAGTTGTAAGAGGGGGGGAAAGAACACTCCTAACTTTAGGTTAGGACAGTCCTAACCTAAAGTATCTAGAAAATTGATGGATGTTTATTTTGAGGCTCAGTAGGGGTTTGGCTCTGAGCTACATATCAAACCTTTTATAAGTACTTATGAGGGGGAGTGCAGCCTCGGGTCATCTGGCACAGCACTACAGTTTGTTCCAAGGACTCTGCTTATAACAAAAGGTGGCCTGGTCTTTGCTGTCGAGGCTCCTGAGGTCTGCAGCACTCTGCCAGAGCTGAGGCGAGCCAGATCAGTAGCATCTTTTAAACCACTTCTCAAAGCTCAGTTGTACAGGGAAGCATTTTTACCATGTGCTTTGATGTCTAGTTTTATCGCTGTTCCAAACCTCCCCGTCTCCTCTCAAATGAATTTTTATTTCAGTTGTCTCTGTTTCCTTTTATCTACTCTTTCTCACTATTTTTTTAAACCATGTTTTGTAAGGCTCTCTGGGGTTGATGTAACGCAGTGAAATAGTATCCCCAATGTCCCAATTAAATTGTGGGAGTTGAGATAAACTTTCAGGCCATTCAAGCTGTAAGACATTTTACCATTTTTGATGTTTACCTGCATTAATTATAGGCCATAATAAAATGGTTATTCACGGTTAGAATAGCATAAATAAATGCGTTTGGATTACTGAAACCGTGTGCCTGCTGAGGCTTTTTCCCAGTGCATCCCGAGACATGTGGGCCAGACTTGATGGACATTTGATTTCTATGGGGTTTTGTCCAATATTTAATCTGGATGAAATGAAATCTGTACCCAAAAAGTCCCTTCAACTGGCCAATATGGGCTGATTCTGTTGGAGAGGGAGCTTATGGGAGTCTGAATCTGTCGCCCCTGCTGTGAAAAGTGTCGGGGGGGATTTGGGGATTTTTGGAGGGGGTAAGCTGAGAATAAGGCGTGCATGAAGTAGGGCGGAGGAAGGGGGGCATGGTGCGAGATACGAGAGGGGTCCAGCTGTACAGCTCAGCTATAAAAATGCACAGGGCCTGTCTGCAGCGGCAGCCAAACAGCTTTACACTTTTATGTGTAAGACTAGAGGAGGAAAAAGGCTAATAGATGGATATAAAGTGTCACAATGTTACCAAATGTCACTGTAGAGCTGCATGTAGCTCAGGTCATTACCTGCAGAGAGAGCAAGAACATCTTTTCCCTCAGAAAACGGGAATCATTGTTGAGGTGGCAGCCCATCGTGCATCATAGCCCACAGCATCAGAAGACGTAAGAAGTTGGACGCCCTTCTTCCTTGGACAGAGGATGGTTGTCAGGCCCATATGGCTCATTCAGTAAATATGTATGTGCGTTTGTTTATGTATACGTTCACATGCTGAGGCCAGAGAGTGCTAGAAGTGTTTTATGAGGCAGAGCAGATAGAGTGACTTTGTGATTTATGAGGCTCCTCGTTGGTGGAGGGCACAAATGGGCCAAAAATATATATGATACCCTGCCAAGTAGACACTATTTCTAACATTACAGCACTTATTGTGTATATTATGCTTTGTTGAATATTTTCAAAACATTTTTCAAGATCTAAATAGCCTATAATGCATATTAAGGATGATGTGAGCACTGGGTGGTTTTGGGGGGACAAAAGTTGAAAGAGAAACATGGTGAAATAACTGGTGGACGTGCTCTTATCTAACTCTGACTGTTAAAACTGCTGCTATAACCCACATTTACGAACAATCAGCATATGACTGGAAACCATGCTACCATAATGCTAGACCTAAAAACATATTTACTTCAAACTCACCCTGCAAAAACGGTATTTCATGTTTTCGTATTTTTCCTCGGCTATGTCCAGCTTTCTAATGTCTTCTTTTTCCTCTTTTGAGGAAGTTCTTTTTTTTTCATGCCTAGATCAAACAGTGCTCACACGCTTTATAGGTTATTTAGATCTTTAATAATGTTTTGAAAATATCTAACAAAGCATAACATAAACAATAAGTGCCGTAATGTTAGAATACTGTGTACTTGTCAGGGTATCATATATATTTTTGGCCCATTTGTGCCCTCCACAAACGAGGAGCCTCATGAAATCACAATGACGCTCTGTCTGCTCTGCCTCATAAAACACTTCTGACAGAAGTAGCACTCCCTGGCCTCAGCATGTGAACATATACATAAACAAAGCTTGTTTGATGAACAATTACATATTAGAAACACAAGCCCAAGGCTTTATTAGATCCATCTCACACAGTGTGACATGCATTGAAAGTGCAGGATTCTTGTTATGGCACTGATGGCGCCTGTTTGTTTCACACAAAGTCTGTTTTGTGTGTCCCGATTTAAATACCATTATAAATCAGCTTCGTACTAGAATTACGTGCATGTAGGGTATTTTCTAGCTTTGTATTGGCTGAAAAGTACACAATGGCCACCTAAATATAAAGATGTATTGGATGAACTGCCGTATGTAGAATACAGCGCTGTCCTGATTATGCACAAAACGCTGATAATGTGTCCGAAGTGTTCCCTTTAGATTTCCATTAATATTAATGTGTTGTGTTGTGAGGGGATCAGGGAGTAAGCTGCGGCTCGAGGAGACTTCCCAGGGCTCCAGCATCCAGAGGAGCGGCGGGAGTTAAATGCGGGGTCAAACAGAGGGCACAACAGGGAAGCTGTCTAAACCCGACACCCAACCCCCCCTCTCCGCCGGCACTCCAGGAAGCTGGGGTACCAGAGAAACACTAATATGGAGGCTTATGGGTAGAATTAATGCTTGGCTGCTGTGGGTCTGTTTGCTGAGTGTGGCTAATTGAGCAGTAAGTGTAAAAAGCACATAAAGATCAAGTTTTGCTGAAAGGCTTATTCTAATGTATGTTTTGTCTCATTATAAATATGTAATAGTGCAGTCCCAAGTGCAGAGGCATAGACTTAATGAGGCTGCACAGAGACATATCTGACTTTAACGCCAGAATCACTCCATACCGTATTGCATTACAGTTGAGAGAGTTGAGTTGTGTATTAGATTTTGGCACGGACTGTGAAGAAAGAAAAAAAAAATCAAAAAATGCACTGGGCTTTCCAAGTCATGAGTTGGCAGATGACTGAGTGTATAATGCCAGTCTCAGAGGGTCACACTAAGGTAACTGATAGAGCAGGTTCAGCTGGTTCAGAGCCAGACCAGCGTTCCTATCTGTCTCTCTATCTGTTAGACCCTGCAGGCCTCCGCTTGACGAGACGTAGGCCGATCGTGGTGTAAAAGGTGTGAGTAAGAACTAACTGAGAAATCATGACACAGTATTCACACAACAAGCGTCTGTCATCCCCATGAACAGTGTCGAGGTAAATCATCATCATCACTCACTTGGGTTAGGAAGAATTTAATGATTGACTGACGGAGATTGACCTGAATACTTCTTACGTACAACATGCTGTATTATATATATTGTAGTTTTCACACTTGTTTACATGTTGAACATTTTAAAGCCACATTGTTTTCATCGTCATTCTGAACGTCAGCATAGCTTGCAAACTATTTTACTGTAGTAATCCCAATCCAGCATTAGCATTTCATTATCTAACTACATTTTGTGGGGTTAGTATATTTTTTTTTAAAAACCTTTCCGCGCTGGATTTAGGGAAGTTTACTCTGCAGCAACTCCTGTTAGTGTGCGTGATGCTAACAAGAGTCTTGCAACGTAGTAAAACAAGTCCCAGATAGTCCCACCTCCTCCCTGAGCTTCACCCATGCCTCCTTTTAATTTTGTCCCGGTAGAAGATGGCAGTGGTGTCGTAGAGCATGGGGTAACCACACACAGTTACAATTAGCTTCTCGTCCATGTTGGTCTGAACGTAAACAACAGTACGTGAGGGAAGTGATGTCGTCTGCTTGAACTCGTCGCCGATTGGATGTTGTGTCGCGATGTCACCTGAAATATATAGTCAATATTTTCGACTTAATTTGCAACGCTTCATTCGCTGCATTGGCTTCATTCGCGTCTCGACGCGCCGGATGCTCCATTTGTGCCGCCTCTGCCTGAATTGCGTGTCATTGCGCCATTTACATTGATTTTCAATGTAGAGTTATCACTCAATTTGCATCATTCACGTTTGGTCTGAAACGTTATGCTAAACTTATCAATGGTAGCATAACGTTTTGTGCACAAAAATTGCATAAATTTAACATCTGTTTCGCTTGTCCAAGTTTGCTAAGTAGCCAGACACTGTTAACTAAAGCCCGATCTCATTTGCTCTACACTGAAGTACAAGAGCAATGCATGTGCTTTGGTCAACTGGTGTGTTTTCTTTGCTTCCGACATTTAGCTTCAGCCTTTTAACACAAAGTCATGCATGTAATAGAGCTCTGCAGGGATGGCGTATTTTTGTAGGCTGACCCAGAAGTTAGCATCGCCCTGGGCTCCCTCGACCAAAAGCCGAAGGGATTTTGTCATAGTATAAAATGTTAAAATCTCCCTTTTTTAAGGCATTTAACTATAAACCCATTAAAAAAACCTTTGACTTTGAGACGAGGGAACCGGACATATTTAACTATGTCCCACCCTTCCAACCAATTTTTTTCTTAAAATGAGATGGCTAGAAACAATTTAAAAAATCAGACGACAACAGTGGCCTAAATCAACGCTTCAGTTGATAAAATCTATTACGGAGGGTAGTAATTTCAGCCTTCAAAATCATGATTGGTTGCAGATTTAGCACGACATGGCAATTATTTATTTATTAACTTGTCCATGCTTAAACACAAAAACCCCAGTGGTTTCTGCAGTGTTTTCAAGTGATTATTTGGCACAAGACAACATCTTCAACACGGTGCTTTGCACTGGATTGTTATTTACAACAATAAAGTGAGCGCAACGGCAAAAACTTTCAAAAATGTATCTCATGACAAATCACATGAGAGTCATCCGTCAATGAAAATGCCAGTTTAGCATGCATGGATAACTAAAGCAGAGAGAAAAGGCTGCAATTTAATAAAATGTCTGTCAGTGTGGATATTGCCTGTGTGTAATAGGTTTACACTTTGCTCTTTGTGACTTATAAAGGAGGGATAGACAGAGAGAAATAACAATAAGAGTAAGTCTATAGGGGGACAGGGAGGCAGGCAGACTGGTCTAAACACTACTGGGAGTGAAGAATGCACCCCCTGCCTCCTGACCTTTGACCTTGCCGAATATAGGCCTCAGGGGCAGCCCACGCCTGTGGAGACACAATGCTGTAGATACCTATTGAGCCCTGTTTTTTTTTTACTCCTTTACAACCCCCCCGTGCTTTATTACGCCGTGTTCTTTACTTACTTCTCGCCATACAGGGTCCAAGTTTGGATTTAGAGCCTGTATTCAGGGGGTGGCTTTTGTGCCTCCACACAAGGCTGGAAGGGGGGGAAACACCCACACAGCTCTCTCTCTCTCTCTCTCCCTGTCTCACTCTGCCTCCATTTCTTTTTTTCTGCTGGGTTATTTCCCCTCTGACATTCTGGCACCTGTTTTCCTCACAAAACCGTTAATTTATCACTGAATTATTAACTAAGAGCCCACAGTGTGTCTGGCACTCTGTGACATGTCCTGACTTCGTGGAGGGGTGGGAGCGGTTGCTGTAGCAACAGGAGGCCTTTTATCAAGGGGGAGGGAAAAAAAGCAATTTACCCTGCGACTGCATTCTGGAGGATCCACCAGCAAAATGGCTCGGCCTGAGAACGTTATAGGATTAATAAAATAGACGAGATAGCAGCAGCATTTTGCATTGGAGAGCCATGATGTGAAAGCCTGCTGTGTTTTTTCAGCTCGACAAATTTCAGTGGACGTGCATTTGCCCATCACAGTGGAGTGTGTAGTGCAGGATGAACCTCTTTAATGAGCACAGTAGAGTAGTTTGGAGTGAGTGGCCTGTCCTTTTATATTTTTCGGGAATATTTAGCTGACACTTGAGGGAAAATAGAAGTGGTTGGAAAATAGAAAAATCAGGTAACCGTTTTTCAAAATCATATGGTACAGCGGTGCAGAAATGAGCAAAAGGAAAGCCCTGAAGATGAAAGCTCTTGCGGTGGCTGGTGTAATGCAAAACGAGATGAAGCATATTGAGAGAGAGGTCATCAGTCCAGCATGGAGAAAGGGCAGCGGCTGTGCAGCTGTCGCAGGGTTTGAGATGTGTATTTCACCACCGGGGGAGCCACGACGGTGAAGCCTCTTGACCGGTAAAGCGATAGTCGGGTCAGAGCAGCACAGATGGAAGCACAAAGTAGCAAACACTAGAGTGCATAGTGTTGGCTGAAGTATGGCTAAGAGGTGGGAGGGTAGGGCTCCCTTTGTAGCCGTGAAGAACAGCAACAGGGTTTTGAAGTGGATACAGGCAGTAACTGAGAGCCTCGGGTGCAGATTTCGCAGAGGTGGGGCGCAACATGGAGGAATGTAAGTCAAAGCTGGCTGCAGGGGCCCCGTCAATAGAGAGTTTCAGAGGTGTAGTCAGGAGATGTAGGGAGTTGGTAATGAGTTAGCAGACAGGAGACATTTGTTTCTTATCCGTCTTCAACCTTAGACTGAGAAAGAGAACGCAGAATGTTTTTGCGATTTTAACCTGAAAGCCTTTCTGACACATGATTAATGAACTGCTGCAGCTGTGCACCAACATGTTAGTTTGAATCCGTTTGCAGATGAAGATATCCATGTTGCAGAGGGGATGGCTTGAATTTTTCAAGAAGCTTGTGTTGGGTCTGCCAACAGGCAAACCAGGGGGCCAGTCCAGCCCGCTCTCTCCCTTGCTCGCCACTACAGTAAATCTTTACGGTCAGAGATCACACTGCCTGCAGGCACGCTCAATAAAAAACAAGTCCCAGTAAAAGACAACTGCTTTTGTTGAACATGTCTTGTGGGGGGCTGGTCAGTCCATCAGATAGACAAGCAACCAAGACAGCAACAACATCAACAATAACAACAACGACCAAGATCTACAGGAAGAAGCCATTAACCACCTTACTGTTATCTCCTCTGTGCACATCTTTGTATGAATTTAAACATTTGATTTAATTTTGAAAAATTCCTCTTTTTGAGATTTAAATCAAATCAAAATGGAACATGAGTCCCTCTGTTTCCCTAATGTCTCAATCTGTGCTTTAAACTGTGCCAATAAATCCCTCTCGACATGAATAAAAAGATTATATAGGGAACATTTTTGCCTGATAATAAATGCCATTGAGAATTCCTGCGTAGGTTAAATTAAATTCCACAAATCTACTGTGCACAGTTATGAAATGTGAATACCGCGCGTTGTTTATCCGGATCAAATGCAATGAACAACATGAACATTTAGTTTAAGTCACCCTTCTTTTTCAAGATAAGAATTGGATTATCACCATTTGTCCCTCGTATAATAATCAAAAGATAAAGGACTATGCTGCTATCAGCATCACAGCAGGATACCTCTCGTGTGCTCTGTTTTAAAGGGCTGAGCTTCCTTTGTAGTGACACTCTTGTAATGAAGCAGCAATGGGAGCGTCTGAAAGATGCCTGAGGCCTAACCGGCCCAGTGAAAGCAGATCTGTGAGGAGATAGGGCTCGAACAATGATAGGTGAATTGGGGACGTTGAGTGATGAAATTTCTTCCACTCTAGTTCTCTCAACAGGGTGACACACACCGCACCAGACAGAGCCGCTGTAGAGATCTATCGCTTACTGAGGGAGGCTGAATTTCACTGCAGATTGAAGGAGGTTTCAAAGTGGACTGGGTCAAAACTGAAGCAGATGTCTACAGATTTAGAAACCGTTAGCCCTTAAATCTGTTGGGGGTTCTCCATGTAAGCTCACCCCCTTTTTAATAGAGCAGAATCTTGCCATAAAGTGCAACTGTGCAAAGGGGCATGAAAGCGTTTGTCACGCATGATATGTAACATGGAAACGTGGATCTCTCTCGAGGGGGGGTTTGTTTCCATCCTTTTTTCCCCTTTTTTTCATGCTCACTCGCAGCCCAGAATATACAAGCTCAGGTAGAACATTAATGCAGGCATTGATCTCATCGAGAGTGAAAAAAAATGTAGGTGCGTCTAAAAAGAATCAGCATTTTCTTTGATCAGTGGGGTGATAAGACTTGCAACCTTGGTATGTCCATGCATGCTGATCTATTGGCCCAACACGGTGCGCTTATTTGCTCTTCTGCTGAATATGGATCCACAGCCATGCATGATCCAATTAGCATGATGAGCACTGGGCGTAGTGTGGGGGGCTAATGTCTGCGTGTCCAATGGAGTTAATGGATTGTTAGTATGGATTTCCAGCTCTCTCTGGAGTCTTAACAGTTGGTGGGCACTCTACAGGGGTTATTGGCATCCTTGAACCGGTGTGTAACTCTATAGCCAGGCCTCCTGCTCGGCTATATAGTTACACACACTCTCTTGATATTGATAATGAATAGAGGTGCCCTTAGAGAAAGCTGCGAATGGCAACATGCAATTATGATGCAGTGAATACAATCCCTAAGCAGTTCGCATGTGAATTATCAACTGAGTACTATGTTGGACAGAATTGTTTGTATTTAACTGAAATCTAAATCCGAAATCAGCAAAGGGAACAGCTTGGGATTGTTTATCTTCCCGATTGCTGAATCTGTCAAATATTTTCTCACTTAAATGAATAATTTCTCACTTGTGGTTTTAGATTTTAAAAAAATGTATCAACTATCAAAATAGTGAAAGGAATAGCTTGGCATTATGGAGAATATGCTTATTCGTTTTCTTGCCAGGACTGGTTAATTGAGAAGATTTATAGCTCTCTCATGTCTTTGTGGTATAGATGGAGCTGCAGACAGCAGCCAGTTAGCTTAGTATAAAGACTGGAAAACGGGGGGAAAGGCTGGCTGGCTGGCTCTGTCTGAAGGTAACAACAATCTGACTAATGCTTAACACGATGTAACTTGTTTGTTTAAATCGTGCAAAAAGCTAGCCAGCTGCTGGCTGTAGCTCTATATCATAGATATGAAATTTGTATCAACCCTCTCATCTAACTTTCAGTAAGAAATCAAATAAGTTCCTTTCCCCAAACTATTCCTTTAATTTCTCAGCTCTCCCACAGCATTAAAAAAAAAAAAACACTTGAATCTCATGAGTGCCATTACAGACTAATACAAAAAAGTCCAATACTTCTACAAGGTAGATGCTGAGTCTCAAGTCATGGGATGAGGGCAAATATGACTGTATACTTTATGTGTTTTTTAGTATCATGTCACCTCCTGTATTTATTGTCTCAGCTATAACACACAACCTGCGACTCTCGACAACGAAACAGTGATTTGGGAATTGCTTTGGCCTGTGATCCTCGTGTTTTCTATACACGAGGAGGAAGCAGTTATTGAATCTCACATTTTAACTGGGGGAAATGTGAGATTCCCCCCCTTCCAATCCTGCCTGTGCATGATGAATTCATGTTTCAATGTGCTGAAATTCATTAGATGGCGACGGCGACTCCTGACTCCAGCTTTTGTAGCTCCAAGGTCAACCCCCCCACCCTCTAACCTGAAATCATAATAACCCTTTAGTTCTATAGGCAGATCTAAGACCTCGAAGGATGCAGCATCTCGGGGCTACTCTGATCTGCAGCCAAATCACCAGGCAGACATGTTTTGAGGATGCAGTAAATTTGTGGCAAGACAAAGAGAAGGAATTGGTTCTGCCTTTTGATGCTACAGTATAAGAGCACTGAAATGCCTTAGTAAGCCTTAGATTTGGTACTCATCTCCCTCTATTTTAAAATAAATGTGCTTTCTATTTTTAGCCATGCTCGTGGCCTGTTTTCAAAATCATATGACCTCAGCATGGATACATCTGGGCCTTGACATTGAATACATTTCTTGACATTTTAGTGCGAGTGCAGAACGCATCACCCAATCACTCTGCTTTCCACCCCCTTGTGTTCCTCTCATGGTTCTCAATCTCACATCATCAGCCTCAGATGACAGCTGTAGGCAGTTGGAGTGAAATGACAGTGTCTTGGCACGTTAGCTTTCGGAGACAGTCACAGTTAAAGCCCCTAAACGCGTCACTCTGTGATTGAGATTCCAGAGCAGCGTGGAGCGTGTGGTAAAACTGTTGACAGTGGCAGACGCCAAAGTTTGCTTTTGAGGGACTTCCAGACCAACATCGTCAGAAGGCTCCAGGTCGTCTTGTCCATGGGACGGACCGTCTGACCTGCTGTCAGAAAGGGCCTGTGGTTGACCCTTTTGGTAACATGTGCACACAGGAGAACGACAATATGAGTAAAACATACGCCGTGCAAGCTTTTTTCTCTTTTATTTGGTCTGCACATGAGAGTCTTGCAGAGAGCCTCCTGCAGTGAAGCCAGTGTTTTCACAGAAAGGGGCAACAAGAGGTTTTCGTCAACTTGTAATCAAACTCCACGCATATTTCACCAAGCCTCAAGGAAAGCAGTGCTCACTCAATTTGGCAAACAACCTGTTAGAAGAATAACTACTGCAGCATCCAGACAACACAAATCATTACATGTATGTGTGCGTAAGCGTTTAGCCGAGCACAACAGGTAATAAATTGGATGATACAGTGGATAAGGTCAAAACACTTTTTTATAGAACTCCCTGCAAAGTCATTTAAGGCGTTTTGATTCAATATATACGTGTCAGAACCTGAAAGACAGAAGTCAAACAAAAGAGGGGGAAACTGACACAGAGGATAGTCTTCTGGAGAAGTTTCTCACTCTCGTTCTCCTGGCTGGATTTTCTGATCTGGTATCTGGATTTCATGCTGTGCGGGATCCCCTTCTTCTTCTAGTTCTAGTTCCTCCTCCCACACTTACCGAATCAGCAACATTTTACAGTTCCGATTGCCACTCTTTACAAGACATTACAAGATGCGGCTATTTTCTATTCGCAGCGTATGACTCTTCCCTCTGATATGTAAAGTGAGTCTCAGATATGTGGAATGCTTGATCTGCTCTTTGATGTTAGAGACTACACAGACTAAAAATAGCGTCAGTTATGCACAGAATTTTTTTGGGGTATGAAAGATCTTCTCTGACTATATGAAACTGTATTCACATCAACTCATTTATTAGCATTCAATTCAAGGCCAATGGGCGCTCATAAATGCCTATGGAAGCTTAAATCGTCTATCCAAGAAGCTCCAATAATTCACAGTTCTAAACACTTTTCTTTTTCTTTACTATATAGCAAAAGTGTTGCTTTTTTCAGCTGCCTTTCCTCTTACTCATGACACAGCAGGGACAGCACGAGTTTGCTCCAGTTCGGCCTCTTTTGGATTGCAGCAGCGTGCTTCTCACCCTCTGCAAATTCACCTCAGGGCTGGCTGCACTGTATTCTTTTTATTCTACTGCCTAGTCTCCCGAGTCTCTTTTCAACAGCAGAGAAGTTGTTTTTCCTATAAAATACATATAGTACTCAGTTGACATTTGTTCTGTTTATACTGCAGTATTTCAGGTGAACGTTCTGCACTGTGTAGCTGCACTGGAAAAATAATTTTAGACCATTTTTTCAGGTCTAAAATTGAAATAAATATGAACGGTAAGGTCTTTTCGTAAACGTGTTTTTTCCAACATCTCCTCTTACTCTCTCCACAGATGAAGCTGTGGAACAAGTACAAAGTGACCAGTATCCCATCTCTGGTGTTTGTGGACGCAGCTACGGGGAAGGTGGTGTGTCGAAATGGTCTACTGGTGGTGAGAGATGACCCTAAAGGTGAGATCAGCAGTCTCCACAGCCACACACACATTCATGGTATGTTATTAGTGAAGACATCACCCTAAATTATTTTTTTTCCCCTGGCCTCATGGTCTGACCTTTTACTAAATGGTTAACCTCATCCCCAGCCATTCAACCCTAAAAAAATATATCTGTTAAATGAGGTGATAGACATTTGAGGGTCAAAAGGAAAGAACAACGTAAATCAATTTCTCACACACTTTGTCTGTCAAGCCTGTGTAACCCTGAATCCTGGGTGGGTAGCATTCTTCAGCAGGACAGTAAAACACTCAAACTCGCTCGCCCCTCGCTCTGGGCTCACGCCAGACTTTCAACTGTATTGTTACACCTGTCCCCCATAAAACTACGGCAGGTGGGGGGGAAACCCCTGAGGTAATGTAATAAAAAATGTGCAATAATGTGCGTTTTGACTTTTCTTTTTCATTTCTGCCATTTCCATTCCACTTGTTTTTATGCACATTTGCGATTTGTGAAAAGGAATACTAAAATAAACAATTTGACTTAACTCTGCAAATAAACAGTGCAAAAATTATACATTATTCCAGCTTACAATATCTAATTTACCACAGTTTATTGTACAGCTTTGTTACACAACATAAATGAGTGAGATAAACTTAAATTTAAGTAAACCAAGATGAAAATGAGTCCAAAAGTCACACCTGCATACTCAGACAGAAAACTCATTCTCTGTAATGATGTTTACCAAACGCCTGCTCAGATTTCCCTGCGGAGATAGTGCCACATCCTTCAGCATTTGGCTAAAACATTTTAGCAATAACTTTTTTTTCACCCTTGTTTGTGTTGATGCTGCAGTAATTATGGTGCTGCATAAATATTATAGTTTGTCCGTGTCTCACTCCCTCATCTGCAAACCCTATAATTTCCGCACTTTGAAGTGGAAGCAGAGAATTAACAAGAGTGAACTTGCATTCCTTTCTGTACAGAGGACGTCCTCTGTGGCAGTGAAGATCTCAATATACTGTATTAAAATGCTGCCTCTTAGGGCGGCGTGAAACAAGTGCCATTAGTCATGTGAGAAGGGAAAATAGCAGCTCTGTGGCAGCGCAGCGGTCAAGCAGAATGCATTTCATATGAGGATTGTGACAGATTTTGCTGCCTGTTAAATGAAAGCCAGTCTGAGCCTGCAGAATTATTCATGATTCATTAACTGTTCTACCAAACTATATGTGGCTGGAGAACAGCTAAATCTCTGGACTGAGTAACAAATATAGGGGCACGCTGGCTGGATTTTGCCTTAATTTCCTAACAATGCTTACCACTCACCAGGCTCACATTTTTGTTTTATTGGACGTTTTGATGTATTTTCATGTTCATATTATTTGCGAGGCAGACAGAGAGCAGTTCCCGACGTGACAAATCAATTCGACCACGGTTAAGAAGAGGAAAAGCACTAAAAGTTTGCCATACACCGAGACTTGGAGGGGTGGGGGGGACGATTCGGGGCCCTATGCCTTTCACTCTCGATGAAAGGCCTGACTTGAGTGGCGGCAGACTAGCCTGCAGCACAAAGATGGAGTGCACTTTTACAATCAGGACAACAATAAAAGGCCGTGTCAGTGCTGTGCAGACGTGTCATTCCTGCCTAATGAAGCCCTAGACAACCACGCTCGCATAAAGAGCCCATTATAAACCAGCCTCACAAGGTTTTATTTATGATTACCTCCCTTTAATTTCGGCTATACTAAATGCATCTCCAGAGCGGGATGGTAACAATGAAGACACCTTGAAAAGGAAATGAAAATTGTGAAGGAGACCGGGAGGGAAGTATTTCTGGCAGCCTTCATTTGCTTGAGAGGCACGGCTTTCAGTCGTCATTAAAACCATATTTTGAATCCAGTGTGTGTTTCAAGTCGTAGCAGTGACAAAAAAATCAAGTTATGTAGCCAAAAACAAGATATTTGAAATAGGGATGCACGCTAGCTATTCATACAGATATTATTTTATTATTGGTTGGTAATGGAAAATTTAAATTGATATTTATTATTACAGATAAATTATCAGCCAACAATATGCAGACAAATTTCTGTCACTGACTTAACAAGCACAGTAACTAGACATGCAGATACAGAAGGTGGCAATGCACACCGTTTGAAGTTGGTTTGTGATCCACCAATAAACACATAAATTGATCTGATTGGACACATTGCATCAAAGCAGTTCATTTAAATTCTTAGGCAAAATGCCCTATGAAAGCCAAGGTAGTTGGATGTACTTTACGAGATTTGAAGAGTCAGAACTGATGTTTGTTTTTGTTGTGTTAACAATAGGGTGTCAGTTAGATTTGGTCAGGTCACCCTCAAGTGTATAAACTATAGGTTGTAAACTTATTTTTAAAATACAAAAATGTGAAATTATTGGTTATCTATATCAACCATGAGAGGCTAATTATCGGTTATCAGTATCGGCTAAAATAAAATCCATATTTTGCATCCCTAATTTGACGTCATCTAGATTTTTGGAAAACAGTTCAAGTAAAATTTGACAGACTAATTGGTAATAAATATACTATAATGAAATTAAGTGTTAGTTACAGCCCTACTCTGGTTCTTCAAGTTACCTGAAACATGTTTTTTCAACTACTTTAGTGCTGTGGCTGTATCGATGGCAGTGTTGGTCGGTTGGTGCACTACTTGCAACTACTCGATAAATTGCAACTATATTTTGTACGGACATTCACATTCCCGTCAGGATGAATTTTAATAACTTTGGTGATCTCATGACTTTTCATGTCCACTCCAAAGTTTTATGTTTATTACCAAATACCTTCAAAACAAATCACGTTGCCATCAGCCTCAGCTAATGATTATGAGCACACCAAACAAAAATGGTGAATATTATACCTGCCAAACATCAGCATGTTAACATTGTCATTGTTGGCGTGTTAGCATGCTGATGTTAGCATTTAGCTCAAATCAGTGCTCTTGTACATCTAGCATAGCGCAGTCTTGTATTTTAGCTTTCTTTTTCTGATTCTTTTCTTACCATCCATCCCTTCCCATTGCCCCCTCCACTTTCCTACCCTCTCCCAGGCCTGGAGTTCCCCTGGGGGCCGAAGCCATTTGCGGAGGTGGTGGCAGGGCCTCTGCTCAGGAACAACAGGCAGACAACAGACAGCAGCTCTCTGGAGGGACACTACGTGGGCGTGTACTTCTCAGCACACTGGGTGAGTACAGGGAGCAGAGAAACAGGACAAAGAGGACCCAGATCTTTTACTTCTCTGGCCTGCTAACTCTGTCAAAACACAGAAACACTGGTGAGATTAAAGGGCATCATCAGTGGAGCAGGAAGAGGAGAGTAGTTAGTCAAGACAGATAAGAGGGAGGAGCAGCAGGGTGGAGGCGACTCCATTGTGTATGTGTGTTTACACTATCGGTGGTTAGCTACCCCTGTCAGTCCTTTCACCACCTCTGGACCTTTTTTAAAGTAGACATCGGTCACCGCACCCCTCTGACATCATCACTATTGTCTCTTTCTCTGCTGGACCTGCTGATAGCCAGTGAAGGTCATGATTCAGCGATGCAGGAAAGGCGTTATATCATCGGTGGACTGTTGTGATGAGATGCAGCACAGGCTACAATGGCCAGTCAGCACAGCAGCTGCCAGAGCCGCAGCCTCAGAGACCGGCTCTTCAGAATGGCGACGCCTGAAAGGCTGGCTCAAACCCCAGACCCATTAGAAATTGAAAAGGACAAGTCACAAAAGCCATTACAGGACTTTATTTGCGGTGTTTTTACACCACATTCCCCCTTGTTAGTCATGTAAATCTAGCCGCTATTAAAGTCATTTTACAAACATGAAATGCCAGCACCTGGCGTTGGCGCCCATTTATACAGAAGTTTTCCCCTTAATGTTCTAGGGACCAGAAACTGCCCGTGGCAGAGAAACCTGACCTATATTTCACTGCACATTTGCCTTTTTCGCCTGCAGTGTGAGGAAATGTTTCTTTTAACTTGTGACAATAAAACTAGAGCTAAACGTTCTATCACACACATTGGCAAAGTAAAGCCCACAGAAGATGGCTTCAGGATGCCTTAGCATTGACATCAACACAATATACAGTATTTACTTCAATGAGCAACTGAGAAAGAAGACAATTAATGAGCAGTGAATTGATCGAGGCTGTGTGCTTCACTCTCTTACTCCCACACTCCCTTTGTGTCGGTATGAGGAGGATTCATGACTGGATCAATGAAAGTGCTTGACATACTGTATCCACTATAACCAGTTTGAACGGTAATGATATACTGTCTGCTCTTCATCAGTGAATTAGAATAGATGATATACTATACTGTGTTATATAACGCTAATGAGGAATAATTACTTACAACTATTATAAAAGAGACATGCATAAACAAATATACAGACAACACACAAAAACATATATATTTTTTTGGCAGTTTTTTCAAGCCTTTTTTTATTATATAGGACATGAAAGGGGCTGCAGGTTGGAGTCAAACCCACGGTCACTGCCTCCAGGACCTTCAGCCTCTTTACATGGGGCGACTGCTCTAACCGACCGCCCCACACACACACCTATATGCATGTATACTGTATATATAGATGACTTCTGGTGTTTCTATAAGAAATTAAATATATGGATATGATGACTAGAGATGCACCAATGCATTTTTTTCCAATCCGATATCGATACCAATATCGATCTTAGACCACTGTTGAATGAATGAACCGTATACCTTGCCATGTGAGTGAAGGCATCAGGCTTGACATAAACATTTTGAAATTTGACACAGAAATACATTAATAAATGTACTTATTAATAAGCACTTACTTACGTATGTACTTACTAATATTTTTTATTAACAAACAACAACGTATACATTAGCAGCAAACAGAAATAAATAACACTTCCATGTAAAGTGCATTGCAAACAGATATTTTAAAATGTAATGTAAAACCCTAACCAGTGTTGCAAACATATCATTGAAGTGACAAACTGTATTGCTGTGTATGATATTAATAAAAAAGAAATTACTGGATCAGAATGCTGGACCGGCTTCATTCATCCATTATCCGAAATTAGTCAATATCTGCGCAGATATCCAATCCGGGTATCGGATCGTTGCATCTCTAATGATGACCAAAATAGATTGTCATTTAGCAGTCTACATTCAGAAAAAGGTATCGCTCATCTGTGATGCATCCTTCTACATGAGAAAATACCAATATTTTAGCTAATGTATTCCAATAAAATAATCAAAATTCCAAAAAGTATATACTCTACTATCGCTGAAAGACAGAGGGGAATGAGTTTTCTGTATGTATCTTACCAAAAGGCAAACAAGATGTGGTTCAAAAATGTTACCCACAAAAGCATGAATTGCAAAGGTTCTTTACCATGTCTGATGTAAATAGATCCTGACGTGATCTAAAAGCCAACCATACCACTGCTCCCCCTGCCTGATAGAGTGAGGATGTACCAAACACATAGAACAAGCAAAACATTCTCAAGCTGGAGTACCAGTATTACAGCAGGATTAGTGGCTTAAGAGGTCTTTATTTAAAGGAAGCTGGATGCAAAACAAGAGAGAATTACTAGTTTGTGGAAAGGTCTTTTAACTAAGTCACTTTTTTCCTTGCTTGGTTCAGAGATGTCCTGGACCAAATTTGGTGATGATTGGTCAAAAATTGTAAGAGGAGTAGCGAGATATCCGATTTGAACTTAAAATGGCGGAGAATCGATCTGGACACAAATTGGCGTGTCTTATCTGGATCGATTCATCTGGACCCAAATCCAGGATAAGAAGAATTTTGTTTCTGAAACCTACGGTTCAAAAGATACAGGCCAAAACGTAAAGTTTGTTGTTATAGCAAACACCATCTGGCTACATCGCATCAAATATGACACAAAGCAATTCATTGGGTCCTCAGCAATACCCATGGCAAGTGTGAAGTAGTTTGGATGAACGATTCTTGAAATATGCAAAGGAAAGACACGCAGACAAAGATTCCTTCCTTTTTCAGTTAGATGTGTATATTCACTAATTCACTCCCTTTTATATAATTGTTTTCTCCTCTCTCTCTATCCGTTAGTGCCCGCCATGCCGCAGTTTGACCCGGGTCTTGGTGGAAACATATCGAACCGTCAAAGAGTCGGGTCAGAAGTTTGAGATCGTGTTCGTCAGCGCTGACAGGTAAGATTCACCGTGCCAGATCATATTTTTTGACACGCACATCTGTCTCTGTGGCAATCCGTCTTCTCTATTCGGCTGTTAATTGAAAAAAAAACAAATCACCATCTGTTTGGGGCTTCCCCCCTCCAGGTCAGAGGAGTCTTTTAAGCAGTACTTCAGCGAGATGCCGTGGTTGGCGGTGCCATATTCAGACGAGGCTCGCCGGTCACGACTGAACAGACTATATGGAATACAAGGTATTGTATCTTCAGATCTTCAGCCTGAGAGGAGAGGGCGTTTTTTTTTTTTTTTTAATGCAGAGCTTCATAACGTCAGCTCCCTGTGCTGGGCAGGCGAAACAGTAACATAGATTGCCCCGCAGCCTGAGGAATGTGGGCCGGTTATCAAGTTTACAGTCTTGTTCGCTACGGAAGTGTTGTGCCTCTGTCTGTGTGCGTGTGTGTGTGCGCGTGCACGTGTGTGTGGTTAGTAAGAGCTGGCTCTCGGCCTCTCCTGCAAAGCATGTGAGGAATGCTTGGAAGACGAGTCAACACTGCCCCCCTCCTGCATATTGAGCCCATGCAGTTCATGATGGCCCCCGCCTCTGTTGACTTCAGTCCACATGCGCGGGCAGGAACACTCCCCCTCACGTACACAGTTTGCTCCCGGATGGTGTCTGTTTCTGATAAGGCTGTTAATAAGGCAAGGAGATTGTAATCAGAGGGATGGTGGGAGCCAGAGACATGTGGGGAAAAAATAAGTAGGCACATAACAAGTGAAAAGCAGACAGGGAGTAAAAAAAACAAAAGACCTAAAACATCCACACAGCAAAGAAAATCTCAGTGGGAGAGGGAGAAGTCTGAGTCATGAAGCGATAATTAACGGAAATGATACGTACTCCCCGCACTCCTGCCCATTTCCTGCCCTCATTCACCTCCTTCTTTCTCCCTCACCAGGTATTCCCACACTGATTCTGTTGGACGCGGAGGGTCACATGATCACGCGACAGGGCCGCGTGGAGGTGCTGAACGACCCCGAGTGCCGGCTCTTCCCCTGGCACCCCCGGCCCGTGCTCGAACTCAGCGAGTCAAACGCCGTGCAGCTCCACGAGGGGCCCTGCCTCGTCCTGTTTGTGGGTGAGTGGACGGACGTTTATGATGCAGCCCCCCACAGCTCCGCAGGGGGGCTCTGCCTGAGCTCATGCGTGAATGGAGTGGCATTTATGTGGAGCATATTGAATGTCAGACTCTGTGGAAAATTCTTCCAGTGTTGAAAGGTCCAAAGGTCTGTGGGAAATGATTTAGTATTTATCTATCTATTTATATGCTAATACAGAAGGTGCAAAGAAGCAAAATGCAGGAGGTTTGTGAATAGCATTGAAACCTGACTTTGACATGGATGTAGTGAGGACAGTTAGTGAGGACTGAGGACTAAATGCCAAAGTTGGAGAGCGGTGACCCTCAAAATCTGAGACCACGCTGGTGTCTCTTGCTTTCAAACTGGATTTTAAAAAAGACCATCTGTACCCTTACTTTCATGTCCTCACTCATCTGTCCACCAGGCATCTTTACTTCCGTTGCTATTCCTATTTCACTCACCTGTGTGTTTTTCCTCTCCCAGGTGGCTTTTTTCCCCTCATATTTTTTAACATCTTCCTGTGTTTCTCTTCCGCTTTGTTCAGACGCTGAGGAGGAAGGTGAACTGGAGCCAGCCAAGGAGCTGATTCAGCCCATTGCGGAGAAGCTTATGGCCAAGTACAAAGCCAAGGAGGAGGAGATGCCGCTGCTATTCTTCGTGGCTGGAGAGGTAAGATAACCCACCCGAGACAGTAAAATGTCATTTCACACAAGCTTGCATAGCTGAGGTTGGGTCTGTTCTTGTGCGACATACATTAACTCATCTGTGAGTGTTTGTTGTGCTGCGCTTGGCAGTGTGCTTTGGTTATGACATATAATCAGCCTAACTGATACTGGAGTTCTGGGGCCGATACAAATCTGCTAACAATTTATCGGCCAGTATTCCGTTGTTCACATAAACATGTAACATAATCAATCTTTTCTAATTAGAATTCCTTAATTTTATGTTTAATTTACTAAACAAGTACACTTCAGCCAAACTAATATTGGTCATATTATTCAAAAACATATCAGAATTGGCATATAATGGTGTCATTTTGATTAAATTGATTGAGAAATGTACATGGCTTAAAGTTCTTTGACACAATGCCTGATTTCAGGAATAGAGCCGTTTTAAATATATATACATTTAATAATATATATAAAGTTATTTGTTTAGGAAACCAGCCTTCAGGGTATCGGTTCATAATCCACATGGAAAAGGTCTATTTTCACTCCAGCTCAAAAATTCACTATATCGGCCGCGAAATTGATAACTGTGAATTTTTTTCCTCTCTAAAATCAGTATCATAAACCAAAAACCATATTGGTTGGGACCTGCTTGTCAGAGTTGAGCTCTCCAGCGGACAATTAATTTTAAGTCGTGTTCCTGGCCACCTCGCAAATGTAATATTAACTCTTTTTAAGCTCTGCTTTTGGTCTCCACTAACTCCTCAGAAACATACCTGGCTCTTTAGCTGCTAAATGCTCCGCGATGCTCACCAGATACTCGATGACTGTGTTGGTCTGCTCTGCTGTTCGGTGCTGCACAGGTAGGTGCTGGTTGAGAGTGAACAAAACAGTTAAGATGCAGGCTAGAAAACCGAAATGAGCTAAAAGATACTGAGATGTTTAGAACTGCAGAGTCCTGTTATCATTTTCAGCAGGTTTGCCACAATGAGCGATCCATGAGATCCATAAGATAAGAAAATATTGATTCAAGCCACATTAACTTTGGTTGTAAAAGCATTGTGAGCAAGATATATACTGAGCGGGACATTTAGCACTTGGAAAATGAACAAACAAATGATGTAACAAAACAGTAACAACGAAAAACCTCCAACATATGTAATGTATTTCTGTATTTGTTACACCAATACTAGTATAACTGTATGAAGCTCATATCAGCCCATATTTTGCCCAGCCAATCTATCTCTCAGGCTCTAATCACATATTGTAAGTCCCTGGTGTGTATCTGCCCATTGGCCATTGTTGAGAGTGATACACAGGGGCGGCCGGTGGCTGAGTGGTTAGAGCAGTCGGTCCTCGAGGCAGAGGCCGCGGGTTTGACTCTGACCTGTGGCCCCTCTCTCTCTCACACCATTTCCTGTCCTTTTTTATAATAAAGGCTTGAAAAACTGCCAAATAAATAATCTAAAAATTCAAAAAATGTAACTGATCCTCAACCATATCCATGACCCAGAATTCAACCTGGTGCCTTTATCACGATGGATAGACCCAGAGTGTGCCAGCAGACTTTGAGACTGCGTCCAAATAATCCTTCCATCTCATCCCACGTGGTCCCGCCAGATTCTGAAGTTTTCCATAACTTTTGTGTTCTCTTGTTGTTTTGTCTCAACCTTTACAGAGCTGGTGGCGTTAGCAGCAGCGGCAGACATAATTACTTGATTGGCTACCTCTCCACTGTTCCCCTGCTCTCTGCTCTATGCCCTCTGTCCACCAGCTCTCCTTCCTCACTGTTCTCTCTGCCCAGCAGTCTAGGACGACAACGCTTGTTTCTCACGTCACACACACCCAGGGCCAGCTCAGGTTTCGTGGCTGTGGGGGCTTGCACATGTGCTAACTATCTTACTGTGTGTGTGTGTGTGTGTGTGTGTGTGTGTGTGTGTGTGTGTGTGTGTGTGTGTGTGTGTGTGTGTGTGTGTGTGTGTGTGTGTGTGTGTGTGTGTGTGTGTGTGTGTGTGTGTGTGTGTGTGTGTGTGTGTGTGTGTGTGTGTGTGTGTGTGTGTGTGTGTGTGTGTGTGTGTGTGTGTGTGTGTGTGTGTGTGTGTGTGTGTGTGTGTGTGTGTGTGTCCGTCCAAGGTCCCTCATCAGCCTTGAAATGTCACTGACGTGTGTACAAGTAAAGCTCGCAGAAAGACGAAGGCTGACATGATAGTGTTTCGTGTTCATTGTCTGTGTGCCAATATTTATTTGACCCAACACAAAGACACATTTCTGCACCGGAGCTTGGAGTGATTCAGAAGCGTTCTTGTGTTATACTGTAGCTGCAGTCTGCGTTCGCCTTGTTTCCCCTGTGGCGCACATGCTGAGACAGATATTTTTACATCCACGCAGCCCAGGTATAATTTCCTGGCTCTTGCTTAACTGCCTATGAAATCACCAGGTTTCACTTCCAGATCGGAATCACGGTCAGATATCACTTCCCGTTTCAGGCGCTTAGAGAGTGGATCTTCCAGGCTCTGGGCTCAGACTCCTGCACCTTGGCCTGGGTTAGCCCTGTTAGTCGCACGCTCTTTGCCAGGCCAGCTGCTGGGTTTTCTGTGTCCATGAGACAGCAGTATGTTTGCAGTCTCTCTGGGGAGAGGCCAGGCTGAAGCAGAGTGACACAGGATCTTCTTACCCAACTGAAAAAAAACACACACCACAGAGCAGCATACTGATTTTATAAACGCATGAAAGATCTTTTGTTCTTTCATTTCTGCTGTGTACTGGCCATTGCATGCGAAATGAACTCTAGTGGTATTATCCAGTCATTTAAGAATTTAACAGATTTCTGTGGCAAGCAGCAGTGATTCTAATCTTCAACTTTCCCATGCTTTATTGAGTGCAAAGCTCAATACATATTATATTTTAGCCATGTGAGCGGCGTGGCTTTAGGAATGGCAATACGGTGAGTCTGTCTTCTGCTAAGGTCCAAATTAAAATACCTCAACATCTATTAGATGGATGAGATTTTGTAGAGATGTTCATGGTTCCCAGAGGATGGCGGCCAGCATGTTTAGAGATTCTTTGACGCCACCATTAGGTTCACATTTATGAATGAAACATCTCTGCAACTATCGGATGGATTGCAATAGCATTTGGCACACTCATTCATTGTGCCCAGTGGATTAATCCTCATGATTTTGAGGAGTATTACTCTAGCACCACCATGAAGTTCACACAAATTGGATGCTCCAGCTCTCAAATGTGAAATTATGCAGCTTTGCATTGCTGTAAGCAATGTGTTACCTACAGACATCCATGCCCTCAAGATGAATTATAATAACTGGGGATCCAGTAAAGGGTAGTCTAGCGCCATCATCAGGTCAGAATTGTTCAATACTTTTATGTCCAAATATCTGCAAATCTAATGTGTTTAGTGCTTATTGGCAAATGTTAGCAACCTAAACCCTATTGGCAAATGGTAACACCCTAAACTAAGACAGTGAACAAGGTAAACATTACACATGCTACACATAATGTTAATGTTGTCACTATGATTGTGTTAGCATGATATTAGCTTTATGCTCTTTATCCTTTTAGTATTTTTCATTATAAACACATTGAACATTTATTGTTTCTTTCCTCAAAAGGGAAAAACAGGTTAGATTGACTGTTAACTGGCTGTATCTTTAAAGCTCAATAAATCTGACTTTTTTAAATTTAATTTAGTATTTTCTTTTTTATGTAGATGGACATAATTTGCACTTTCCTCACTTTATTTTTTATCTTGGGCTGGAAGTGTTGTACCTCCCGTAACTCAAGATGTTCTTCAGTTGTTTCTCACACATATGGGATGACACAGCAGACAAATATGTTTTCACTTTAAACAACATTAACAATTACAGAGCAATTGTTGTTGAGAACATTTCACAATCATGACTTCTCCTTAAGACATCGCAGCTGGCCAGTGATATGGACGCAGCCCCGGCTCAGAGGCCTGTGGGGAGGTTCGTTCATCATTATCAGTTCAGGCCTTATCAGATGGCCAGCGTCTGTGAAATGCCACAGTGCATCAATAATCAGAATAAGCCCGACACGGCCCAGCAGGTTCCTCACACGGTAAACACACGCTGAGCCTTATCACAGCTGTGAGTGCGGGCTGCAGCAGAGAGGCCCTTTGTCTTTTTTGTTCTGAGCTGAGCTGCAAAGGACAGGGGGGCCTCTGGAATGGCTGCACCTCACGAGAAGCAGTTTACACAAGCAGAGAAGCCACACAAAAGGAGATTCATGACTTCCTACGGAGGCGAAGACTGATGCAGAGATTACATCTCCTCATATCGGCGAGGCTGGAAAGGCCACAGTGACAGATTGTGGATTTTTTTTTCTTTGCGGTTTCTTTACACTGTGTCCATATGATCTATAATCCTCACAAGTATGGCTGCAAAAGAGCATGCAAAGCAAAATTTGTAGTAGGAGAGTCGGGCAGTATTTCACTCACAACAACACTGTCCTTAGTGAGAGCTTACATCTGTGAGTATTAATGTATGGTGATTTGCGGCGTCATAAAATGCGCTCCATTCAGAGGATGTTAGCTCTGCCTACAACAAAATACCACACTTGAACCCATCTGTTCCATCTGTTAGCAGTTTTGCAAAGAAGAGGTCATAGACTTCATCTTGGCATACTTGTCCTTTTTAGGTAGCAGCAAAGCCAGGCTATTCAATGAGAAGTCTGTCAGCTGATTGTGTGGTTTGATCCATTTAGCAAAAATAGCTGCAGATCTTCTGATAACAAGGAAGACACAACAAAGAGGCCTGAAAGAGGAGAATGCTTGAACGTTGTATGCAGCAGGAAATCCACCCAAAGTGGCTTTATCTTTGACTTTGTTTTGATAAAACTCACATTGGCACATAAATCAGTAACAGTATTAACATCAGAGGCGCTGCCTCCATGAGAAGTCCAAATCTATCTCTGTTGCAGTGCCACCCTCTGGCCCTTTCTTGTTAGTTCTGCATTTTCAACATAATCTTTTCCATATGAAACTGATCTTTAATCTTTGCGAGTCTCCCTCGAAGCCAGCAAACTAAGCTAAGGGGAAATCAGGTCATGTTGTTGTTGAGGAGAGGAGAATGTGTCAAGTAGCTGTGCTCATCGACAAGTGAACTGTGTGACCTTACGAAACATAATTTGTGAAATCGGTTTGACTTTGAGAAGATATGACAAGAATAATGGACCTCTGTCAAGGTAGGAAAACCAGTTCCAGAGGCACTCCCGGCTGGAACTGTAGCTGAATTCCAAAAGGGTGTGATTTCTTATTCAGTGTCAATAATTGATTGCCCTTTCAAGCTCGTTTGAGAGTTGCTGTCTGCCAGCAATTCAGTCTGTTACCTGTGCCTACAGGAGTTGTAATCCTGACTTGTTAAAGGGTGAAAGGTGACATCAAGCCTCGGGCTGAAAATGGATGAATCTTTTTCAGAATAACTGCAAAGAAATAAAAGTGTAATGTCCTCCAAACCCAGCAGCAATCTATTTGTAACTTATACCTCTGACCTGCTCTCTTTCTCCTGCCCACATGTGCCATTCAGAAACGCTCTGTGATGACACTTCTATCTGATGTGAGTGAGCTTCTGAAAAAAAGGAGGGATGTTGTTGGACCCCCACTCGGTTCCTTCCTGTCTTTGCACACAGCAGGATATGTGACTATGCACCAACTCTCTGGTCTCTCTGGGCAGACTGCCTGCAGGAAGACAGGAGAGTTTCATATTCTCTTTCAAGAAGTGTGTATTAATAAAGATTGTGCCAGGCAGTTCTGAATTTTATGGGGTAATCTTGATGCAGCATAGTTTAAGTAATGGGTGCTGTCCTAGTTGCCTCCACCAAAAGCATGTCTCAACTGATGAACCATAGAGAAATGTGTAATTTAGAGTGTCTTCTTTCCTGGAATGTAGCCCGTGTTTGACTTGCATGTTTGTCAAAGTATAATTCAAATGCCATGTGAGCAGGGACAACCGCTATTATAAAAGCCCTTCTCACCCCACCCCCATACATAGAAGCAAGTCGCTCCCACATACTGTATTTTGTCATGCTGTAGATGAAGATGGGTTGTCTAAACCAGTGGTTTCCAGCATTTTTCTTTTGACCTTCAATCCCTTTAATCAAGCTACGTCTCCTTGGGACCCCTTGTCAGCTTGAATATGTCAACGGTTTGTGTCCACTTCAACCAAACATAGATTCATCCTCCTCACATTGTTTGATTTGAATCATTTAAAGAGACCTGAAGGGGTCAAACTGTCCATTATTTTACAAGGCAACGAGTAAAGCTCGCAGAAAGACGGAGGCTGACATGATAGTGTTTCCTGTTCATTGTCTGTGTGCCAATATTTATTTGACCCAACACAAAGACACATTGTTGCACCGGAGCTTGGGGTGATTCAGAAGCGTTCTCTTTTAGGTAACAAAAAAATTAGGAAAAAAAAGTCTTAAAAAAACAGAAAACGGCCTGTTTGAAATCTGTTTTTCCTATCCTCTTTATTTTCTAATCCCTCAGATTTATGTTACAACCTCTTGGCAGTCTCAACCCTCACTTTGGGAATAAACTATAGGACATTATACACAAAATTATAGGAAACTTAATGAAGAAAACTATGGTGAAAAGTAATATTTTCAGAGCAGTGGTTTGCTTTACTAATTTCCATGTAGACTCACTTTAGCCTGTATAGTATAG
The DNA here is from genome assembly GCF_963691815.1 of Echiichthys vipera. Taxonomy (NCBI): domain Eukaryota; kingdom Metazoa; phylum Chordata; class Actinopteri; order Perciformes; family Trachinidae; genus Echiichthys; species Echiichthys vipera. The sequence continues at coordinate 21,346,368 of NC_139830.1, forward strand.
TAGTAAAAGCAAAAAAAATGTTTCTAGTAATCCATCCATGTGAGGAATGTACCACTGTAACATCATAGGCTATCACAGCTGATCGCTGTATATTTTTTCTCACCACAGGACGACATGAGTGACTCCCTGCGGGACTACACTAACCTCCCAGAAGCAGCGCCTCTGCTCACCATCCTGGACATGTCGGCCCGCGCCAAGTATGTCCGCGATGTAGAGGAGATCACGCCGGCCGAAGTGGAGCAATTTGTCTGTGACTTCCTGTCTGAAAAGCTCAAACCAGAGCCCATCTGAAGAGGAAGTCCAACTATAAAATCGGACGTACTACATGGGACTCACTCCTTCATCGAACCCTGTCCTGTTGCTACGCCACCCCCAGCTCTCCCAGCCTCTCACTATCTCTCCCACCTTTGTCAGACTGTTAGAGAGATGTCTCACTTTTTACTGACATTTTAACATTTTTTAAGACATGTTCCTTCCTTCATGGAGTCCTCTCTTTCTCCTGTGGTGCCTTGCATTGACGATAGTCCCTACAGTAATATATACGGAGATTCTGTTCTTTTCTTCTTCTTTTTTCACTTAATAGCATTTCTGAACTCTAGAGAAAACCAGAGAATTACCCAGTGGACCTACTTATTCAGATGATTCTTTGCTTTCTGTTTTTGTCTGAGAGATCTTTGTTACTTTTGGTTTCTGAATGATGTTGCGAAAGAATAAAATGCATTTTTACAGTTGTAATTCACATGTAGTGCATATGTGCTAAACCTCAGTTGGATGTAGCCGTAAGCCTTTATGGCCCTATTTAAAAAAACAAAAAAAAAAAAAACAAACAGGTGCACAAACAATAAAGATCACATTTGACTTGCTTGTAACAGACCAATGACTGATGTTTTAAAACCCCTGTGTCTTCTGTGTGTGTGTGTGTGTGTTATGTCATCTCTTGCCGGTTGTTAATGGTGGTTCTCATCTCAAAGTCATTATGAGGATTTTCCGTGAAGGTCCCCTAATGAAAAGGCCAGGTCATTTCTGAAGGCACAGACATTGCATTTGAAAAGTGTTGAATGTATAAATCCCTGTATTCTGTTACTTCAGTCATGACTTCTCACACCCATTAAAAATTCACTGGCAAGCACAAAGTTTTGCTCCTTTTAAGTTCTATCAATAAAGTTAGCTCTTGGATATGTAAAATTCACACAATGTAATGACTCGCCAGTTCCTTTGTTAGAAATATTTCAATAGGACTTGTGGGCTTAATGCAAATGTTGCATTTATTATGGGCGACAGTGGGCAGATAATTTTTGTCAATGTGCAGACTCTAGGTGGCATGGAAGCGTAGAGAGCTCTGCGTATTTGCATAGACAATGTGGCTGCAGATATAAGGGATGGATCAGTCTTTTCCTTTCTAGAATGAATATGCATGCATCTATTTAAACCTGTTAGGAAGTGCATGACAATTATTAGGAGGGAGGTGGAAGATTTCTTATTTCAGCCTTTCCTTTTGAGATTATTGTATATTAAGCATCTGCTGCTTTTTTGTCTATGGTAATAAACTTAAAGTATTTTGGTTGTGGGCTGATTGGATAAAATTAGTTTTTAAGACATTGAAGATGCTTTTTTCAGCTCGGACATATTTTAATGACCAGTTTTTAAATGATCTGACATTTTGCAGACAAAATCATTGCTCATGAGAATTTGAAAATGAAAAAAGTCACAAGGCATAGGATAACCTGACATGAATTCAGAAAGTCATCTCACAAATCCTCAGTGTTTTATTATTAGCAGGACAGGATGTAGAATGGAAATTTAAATCATTTAGGTTCAGTCTGTGGTAACCATGATAAAAGTACACCAGAAGTCTCATATTGTTTCTTAGAGCTAACATCAGGAAAACTTCTATGCAGCTTTAGATTTCATTGCAGATGCCTGAATTAGTTTCAACAGTTGCTTCCTGCCCTCAAACAAAAGGATACTGGCGGCCGTGGCTGAATTCAAACTGTCCACATCAGGAACGATGGGAATGAAGAGTCTGTAACCTGCGGTTTTCTCAGCCAACTGCGCTGCTTCTACACTAAGACCTTGTGTCTCTCCACCAATCACGAGAGCCGTGGGGCTCTGAGCCCAGCTCTCATGGTAAAGCTTTGAGTCCACTCTGGGAAGTGAAAGTCCCCCATCTTCACAATCTGAGTCCGAATCGTATTCCTCATAGCGCATGTTGTTGTGATTAGTCTTTGAGCTGAGCCAGCCATAGTCTCCTGCTTTGGACGGTTGGTGAGACACATTAACTAGTGAGTCTGTTGTTTCTCTACTTCTGTGTGCGCCACAGCTGCTGTCAGCCACATGGACAGTCACACGTTTAGGGAGATGTTTTTCCACATCATCCCAATCCAAGCTGGGATAGATGGGAAGGCGGAAATGGGCACCCATTGCTGCACGCAGAACTTTAGGCTCCCAAGCATCAACACAACCTGAAGGAGGAAAAAAATAAACAGATTTTTAAAAACCACAAGCAAAAAAGAAAAGATATTTCCCAAGAGGTGGCGTTCACTTGTTCACATCTTTAATTGATAAGCAAACCTTTGGTGAGCAGGACATCATGGCAGCCAGCAGCAACAGCACTTCGCAATATAGTCCCGAGGTTGCCAGGGTCTCGGATGTTGTCGCATATCAGGGACAATGGCACTGAATGACCTCTATTAGTGAACTTCAACCGTGATGGGTCCGGGCGAGAAAATATGGCTAAGGAAGAAGAAGTCAAAGTAAGCAACAACCTAGTATCTGTGCTTCATTATGAACCAAAACTAAATATGTGACCCTCACCGATCACCCCTTGTGGGGCCACGAGGTCAGACCAGATCTTGATGTCTTCAAACTTGACCTTGACTAGCGTGGCCCTTTTCAGCTTGTCTATGGGAAGCTCTCGGAGATGATTCAGGGTACTGAAGAACACCATCTGTGGGTTGGCTCCAGCATCCAGTGCATCACAGATCAAACGCCTGCCCTCCAGGAGGATTTTACCCTGGTGCTCCCGAAACGTCCTGGAACGAGCAACACTCACTAACCTCCTGATGGACAGACAAGGGAGATGGAGAGGCATTGATGGATTGCAGGAGGTGTGAATATGACAAATTTGATTATTATTATTATTACTATAATAATAAGGGAAATATTGTGAATTACAGGAAACTTATGCCCTTCAAAAGCTAAATGCAGCTGTCAATGTATATAAATGGCTTAAAGCTTCTTATTAACTCCTAAAATCTACCCATTTACTTGAGTGAAAGTGATATCACCACAAACTACAAGTGTAGACACAAGTAACCTCACTGAACATTAAGTACTTAAAATCAGCAACGAATGAGTTACTAAAAGGAGCAACATTTTTTATATAAATCTGGAACTGTCTGATTAAATAAATACTAAATAAGATTATAAATTAAATCTGACATTTGATGTTTTCAGTAATCTATGAACACATTTTGGTCAGTATCCAAAATGTATTTATGCTCAATACCCAGCCAGGTAGAATGTGTGTTTACTAGACATGATGTTACTGAATTATTACTGATACATTAATGTGCAAACATAATTGTATTGCTGTAGCTGGTTGAGGTAAAACAGAGTTGAGGAAACATAGGACGTGGGAAAAAATGACATAGGGAACACAGGGCTGAGGGAACACAGGGCTGAGGGAACATAGGGCTGAGGGAACATAGGGAACACACAGGAGGGCACACAGAACATAGGGAACATAAGGCTAAGGTAACACGGGACATAGGGAACACAGGACATAGGGAACACAAGGCTGGGGGGACATAGGACAGAGGGGACACAGGATATAGGGAACAAAGGACATAGGGAACATAGGGCTAGGGTAACACAGGGAACACAGGGCTGAGGGAACACAGGACATAGGGAACATAGAGCTAAGGAAACACAGGGAACACAGGGCTGAGGGAACACAGGACATAGGGAACACAGGACATAGGGAACATAGGGCTAAGGTAACACAGGGAACACAGGGCTGAGGGAACGTAGGACAGAGGGGACACAGGATATAGGGAACACAGGACATAGGGAACATAGGGCTAAGGTAACACAGGGAACACAGGGCTGAGGGAACACAGGACATAAGGAACATAGGGCTAAGGTAACACAGGGAACACAGGGCTGAGGGAATATAGGACAGAGGGGACGCAGGATATAGGGAACACAGGACATAGGGAACATAGGGCTATGGTAACACAGGGAACGCAGGGCTGAGGGAACACGGGACATAGGGAACACAAGACAGAGGGAACAAGGGGCTGGAGGAACATAGGAATTATGTAACACAGGACATAGGGAACAGAGGGAACATAGGACAGAGGAAACAAGGGACACAGGGAACAAGGGGCACAGGGAACAAGGGGCACATGGAACAAGGGGCACAGGGAACAAGGGACACAGAACATAGGGAACAGGACATATGGGACACAGGGAACATAAGGCAGAGGGAACACAGGACATAGGGAACACAGGGAACATAGACAGGCTCCCCTTCATACAGGTCACACTCACGCCAGTCTTTTATCTCCAGGGAAAGCCCTCTCGAAGCGCACTCCATCAATGTGATCTGTTGTAACAGTGACATGAGGATGTTTTGTCGATGGCTGCACAGTATTCCTCGCTTTTAAAACGCCTCTTTCTCCTGGATACTCGATTGTAGCTGAAGTATTCGCCTCCTTCTCTCTCTTGGCGTTTAGCTCCGGTGCTGGCTGAGCCTTGAGGACTTTATCTGTCTCGTTTCCGGGGAACAACACTCGGACAGGTGTCCTCCTCAGCCCTCGTACGTACCGTTTTGAGTCCACAATGACACTACTTCCCCTTGTTAGAGAAGCATTTCGCTCAATAGAAACAAGACGCAGCACGCTTCTCATGTACGCTGCCATGATAATGTCTTCTTCTCTTGTAACTTCTTCTCGGGATAACTTGCTTACCGCCACCTGCTGCAGTGAAGGTATTATTACAATTGAGCATCTACAATTAATCCATTTTAATGACAAGGATTAATCATTAATTCACTGCGGAGTTACACAAGTAATGATATCTTCGTTTCAATGTGTCACCTTCTTTCTCTTTTTTCTTTTAGCGGTCAAAGTTTCAGCTCACCTTGTAACCTCGCGAGAAAATGTGACAGACTGGGTGATACCATTATTTAGAATGGATGGGAGTGACGGATTTAATTGTATTTGCTACTTTTTATTGTATTATGTTGTGTTGTGTTTATGTTATCTAGATTTAACAACGTTATTAGATTATTTTTAAAAACTGACATAATATCCGGGAATTGTATATGCAACCAGGAAAGGTCTGCCTTTTTCTCACCCGCATTTACTGTCCCCCAATCGACGACAGAATAATCGATCATCAGGGAGGCTTAATAGTTCCCGGCACACCGATCTTCACTCACAGACAGCACTGACCATAGACTGCATGTCGCTGACATATCTGTAAGAAATATGGCTTTAAGACGAGCGCTGCATTTTGTTTTCAAAGTTGGTGACAGGGCCAAAACTGCCACGTTTTACCGAGATGTCCTGGGCATGAGGGTACTTTTTTCTGAGCTTCATTTAATAGCCAGATGCCATTAATTCAGTTGTGTCGTGCACAACGCCACGCAGTTAATTTGTCTTCTGTCATATAATTGAATCACTATGTTCCCATCTCTTCTTGACCATTTTAGATTTTACGCCATGAAGAGTTTGAGGAAGGCTGCAAAGCCACATGTAATGGGTAGATATGAGACCCCTTAACCATCTGAACTTTGTACTCACAGAGCTCGTGTCACACAAGAGTTGTACAGAGCTCTTAACATCCTAATGCTGACCAAACTCTCATCCTGTGTCCATACAGCCCCTACGATGGAAAATGGAGCAAGACAATGGTTGGCTTTGGCCCGGAGGATGACCACTTTGTTGCTGAACTGACATACAATTATGGCGTGGGAGAGTATCGACTTGGGAATGACTTCTTGGTGCGTGGGAGCTCTTCGGAAGACAACACCATGTTGAGTTATATAGACCTTTTCAAAGTTGTAAACATAAATATCCTAGCAACGGAATTTCATTCAATAACTCAATCCACCACTTAAGTGCAATAATTTTATCTTACTGCTCATTTCTGTCATATACAGTCATACATATTTTATCTTCTACATTTCCTCTACATTTAACTTATCTGATTTCATTTTCCGTGAATTTTATTGTACCTGTATTCTTACATCTACCTCATATAGCCTATATTTGACTAAGAGTTTATTGTTTACTGTTTATTGTTTTTTTTTATACTTTCTGTATTTTATTTAGTTAACAGTTCGTCGTTCATCCTTTACTGTATTTTTTTTTTTTTATACCTCCCTCGTGTTTTTTTAAGCTGCTGGAAATTCAATTTCCTAGCGGGAGTTCATCCCGAAGGATCAATAAAGAGAAGTCTTATTGAATTCTATTGCTAGGCAACAGCCTTGGTCCTTGTTAACTTCCTGTCAACTGATGTCATTCACATTCACTGCAGCAGGAATCCGACTTGGACACATTTGGAATGTTAATGTTTACAACTTTAAAAAAACAGAAACTGTCACTAAGTTAGATTAAAAATTAATTAAATACCTTGAGAAAATGTAATAAATACCTAATGTTTGGTAAATATCAAACATTAGCTGATACAAACCAGTGATTCCAAAAAAAATGCAATTCTGTCACAACTTTTGGTATTTTAATTAAGATTTTTGTCTGGGATTTATTGATAGGGTCTCAAAATACAAATAATGTGTGATACATTGTTTCATTTGTATATAGAAACCCATTTGAGGACATTTTTATTGACTGATAAAAGAGGGTAATACATTGCCTTAAGTATTGTCACTTTATATGTTTGTACTATGTACTTGATTTTATTTTTATGTATTTAAATATGTACTTTAATGTATTGTCAGCATTGCTGCTTTGAATTGTTTATAATGGGGTTTTTAAATGCAAATTCAATATTCCCCCCTATCTTGTGTTATATCGGGTAAAGCAGCTGTGTAAAGGTATTTTGTCCTGTATGTTTTCACTTTAGGGGCTCACCCTGCAGTCGAGCCAGGCTGTGAGCAATGCTAAACGTCTGGGGTGGCCTCTTACTGAGGTAGGAGAGGCTCTGTATCTGACCCAAGCTCCAGGGGGTTATCCTTTCTACCTTGTGGACAAAGAGCAGCCTTCTACTGGTGAGTGTCACAGGTCTTTTTTTTAATCTGCATGAAAAGGATTTTAAAATGAATGAATGACTGAAAGCAGAAATATAAAATATCAGTTGGTTAGGGTTACTTCACAAATGCAAAAAGGTTCTTAGTTTCATAGCATTATACATGTATTTACAGTTATAGTCTTGTCTTTACTTCATTGGACTGATGACATAAGCATATATATTAATTTTGAATGAAAAATAATTATGATCTGCAGCTGTTAAGACTTTTAAGTATACTTGAACAAACTAACCACTTCATGTCTATGTCTTAAAGCCTCCACTGTATGTTTACATTTCCTTAATTTAATTTAAAATTGAAATGCATGAATTAGGAATTCATGTCAACAATGTGCATGAAAAATTGCATATGACAATGTATCCTTCATGCAGTACTGAGCAGCAGGCACACAAATAAGTACAGTATGATAAGGAGACAAGCATTCGGCGGATGCTCTCTGTTTGGGCATTGCATGTGTTAGTTTTTACTTCCTTTTTTGATCACCTGTAACCTTTGATCCTTTGTCCCCAGACCCTGTGCAGAAGGTTTGTCTCGGAGTATCAGATCTCCAGAAATCGACCCACTACTGGACTACGCTCTTGGGAATGAAGGTGATGGAAAAGAATGAGGAAAAGAAAACAGTGCTGATGGGATTTGCAGACACTCAAGTGAGCCAAGTATCAAATAAATAATTGCATTTTGTGAAAATAAATCAGGATTGTCTTTAATTGAATGTTTTTCTTTAATGTGTTATGTTAATGCAGTGTAAACTGGAACTTCAGGATAACGGTGGGACAGTAGATCATGGAACAGCGTTTGGGAGAATAGCATTTTCATGCCCACGGGAGCAAGTAAAATATTATTTCATGGATACATTCTTGTGTTTGTTCATATTGCAGAAAAATAATCACAGTTTTTATCATAAATAATTTGTATTACATTCCACAGTTGCCAGACCTCGAAGCCTTGATAAAAAAGGAAAATCAGAAAATTCTCACTCCATTAGTCAGCCTGGACACTCCTGGAAAAGCCACAGTAGAAGTGGTTATTTTGGCTGATCCAGTAAGTGCATTACCACTATAATGCTGTAATCAAGTGAAATTAGTCTAAAAAAAATTAACCAGACTATGTTTGCTTTAGGATGGTCATGAGATTTGCTTTGTGGGAGATGAGGCTTTCCGGCATCTGTCCATGGTGGACCCCAAGGGCAATGAACTGCTTGATAAGGTTAGTGTTGCTCCAATATTTTCCTCTTTAGATCAAATATGCAATATGTGTTTGGTATTCACTGTGCCTGTGCTCTTTCTGCTTTTTAACTTTTTAGGCTATGGCCGAAGATAAAAGTGACGAATGGTTTGCCAAACACAACAGACAGAAAGCTGCTGCATGAGATGAAGGGGGCTGCCTGGACAATTAAGCGCCATCGATTCCTCGGTTTATGTGATGACGAGTTGCTGAACAAGGCACCCGTGGTGTAAATGTTCCTGTAAAGCCTTATCCTAAGGCTGGCAGGATGATATTTACTTTCCCCTGAGGCACAGTTGCATTGGCAGCAATTGAACCACTTGTTCAATTTGATGGATTTTTTCCAATAAATATCAATAAGTCAGAGAGGTGGGCAAAAAATCGATTTGATGCAACCTATTCTTTAAAAAATGATATAAAATTGATTAAAAAACAACATCTTTATTCAGAGAAAGGTGGCGTGTGCACAACAGAAACTAAAGGTAAACATGATCGAATACCTTGCCATTCTACTTTAAGAGAACAAATGTGATATATTTGCAGCCAATCAAATGACCAAAACCCAGTTACATTCAGTTTACCCTTGGTCAGTTTGGAAATCCAGCATAAGCTTGTTTTAAATGCAGCATCATGGTATTGAGCCAACTGTTTACAGACATATGCATTCAGTGCAGTAGTAATGGTTTAGTCATGAGGTGGAGTTACACTGAATCGTATCATTGTTAAAGATGCATAATGTCACTCATCTGTCTGAAATAAATGCAACTCTTCACACGTGTGTGTTTGTTTTTGTCCATGTGTACCAGTGTACAAGTTGGTTTAGTTTTCTTTACAGTTTCTATGATAGCTCATCTGGTAGAGAGAACTCATCTTCAGGTATTGTTTTTAATCTCCTCTCTAGAATCCACACATTATGCCTTGAAACCAAGTATATTATTTTTTTTAAATATTTTTATGTCTAAAGGGGATATACATTTTGTCATTCTCCTGTCACTAAATGTATTCCCTCTCTTCAGTGAAAAAACTTTGCCTTACCATCAGGTGTTTTATTTTGTGAATACTTCAGATTATGCCAAACAACCGTGGTGAATATGGAGTATTTTTTAATCTCAAACTGCCACAAATTGAATCCCCTCTTTTATACAATGACCAATTGTAGGGTTTTTCCAAATTTCAGAAAACATACCTTTCTTCTCAACTTAAATGAAAGCTCAGCAGGTGGAGATGAAGAACCATGGGCCAAGTAAAAGTATTTGTGCAGCATGGGTTGGTTAAATCCTAGTGTTGGCTTTTGTTTGTTTGAAATGTAAACTAATCTTCAGGCATTAAAAAAAAACTCAAATACACATGATGCCCTAAAACCAAGTATATTATAGTTACAGTATTTCAGATTATATCTAAAGGGGACACAGATTTTATCAGACTGCATCCTGAACCTGCCACAAAATGTATTCCCAAACTCGACTTTACCTCCAGGTGTTATATTGTGTAAATACTTCAGATTATGCCAAACAACAGTGGTGAATATGGAGTAGCTTCTTCTTTCCTGTCACAAGTAAAAGGGGAGATACATACTCTGTCAGACTGCAATCTCAAGCTGCCACAAAAGACACCCCTTGTATATGCACACGTGACCCGCTGAAAGGAATAGCCCTTTATGTTTTGAATGCATAGTTGGGTTAACCTTTGCTTGAACAGTATTGTGTTGGCGGGGCTCCAGCTCCTTCACTGGTCACAGTTTGTCGGCTGAGTCAAATGATCCTCCAGCTGAGCAGGGCGGACCAGTCCACAGTGTTTACTCTGTCTGGGCACAGAGTTAACTGTCAGCGAAAGCACGAAACTGTGAACATGCCAGGGTAAGTCACCTTGATAATACTCTGGGGCTGACGGAAGCGAAAACACATACAGTAGTTACTAAAACAAAACAATACTAAATTGTGAAGTAGTAGTCTCTCAGCTATGCTAGCTATGTTAGCTGTAGCGTTAGCCTGCTAACACAGATTTGCTACTGAGTTTCACAGGACGCGGCGACAAAAAAAGCCACTCTTAAATGTTTCATTACTTTGAGCTAACGTAAATACCCCTAAATAGAGAGCCAGCGTTTTGCCAAATGGATACAGTTGAGCTGTTTCATGTTCGGGTTGTTGCAACTCCACTTGTTAATTAGCAGCGTTAGCTCTGTGAGGCTAGCTGTATCTGTTAGCGCATAAACATTATGAATCTGCATAGCAAATGTTGCCTCAGCCTGTTGCAGTGATGGACAAGTTGTCCATTATTGTTTTCAGCCACACCTAGGCTAAAAGCACTTGAATGTGAGGTGTGTGAGCTGAAGTGCATCTCTTCCTCTTTGACAGCAGCTGATAGAGGAGCAGCCAGACTCATGTCCCAGATTTGGGTGTGAAGAACTGTGGACACAATGTCTCTCTTGCTGATCTCCTTCCTGCTAATCCTGCTGCTTGTGATTGTGCTGTTATGTGTCATTTTCAGGTAAGAAATGTGTTAGTGTCTTCAGTATATATGCAATTGAAAATGATGCTTTAGTTTAACCTAGATCTAACCCAGATGTGTGTTTTCCTTATTCCATGGACACAATTATTTTCAAAATCAAAAATTTCTGCTTTTCTTCCAGGTGGCTCATATGCACTCTGGCTGTGCGGTTCTTCCAGACTGCACTGAATGCTGAACTAAAGATCAAATCAGTCGGGCTGTTTTCTGTCCAAGGAGTTAGTATCCAGTTTCAACCTCAGCATACTCTGGTAAGACACACTGTGTTTACATGACATTTAGCTCATTTAACGTGGCTGCTCCCGTTTCAGGCGTACATGTTTGACTCAGTAATGGCCAGAACACATTGTATGTTGTTTGTCGACTGTTGCAAAATGTATAAAGGGAGATGGGTACTTTTTGACTTATAGTGACTCTCTTTAATGACAGGAAATTGACAGAATATGGATTTCAAGTAAACTTCTAAACCAGGATTTGCCGTAAGTCGTCACATTTGTTTGTCAGTCGAATAGTTTGAGATAAAACCTTTCAGGACATCAGTTTAATATTTGAGATGCTTGTATATGAAAACACTTGATCTGTATTTTATGACAGCTAATTGCATGTTTGTGTCTCAGGAGATACCTGGCATTGTGTGTTGGCGAAACCAGAGTTAGGTTCGACTTGCAAGCACCACTCAGATCTTTGGTGAAGAAGAGCCATGGAGCAACATCTGGCAAGATTTCAGTCAGCCCCACAACGCTACGCTTTCTGTCACAAGTATGGAGCTTCACTGAAGGTCAGTCTTTAGCGAAACTGATTTGTAGACAGTGTCTTACATCCACGGTCTTGTGTTTTCAGCTGCTGTCATTCCACATCAGCTCGATCAATGTGATGGTTCTGAACCTGGCACTGTCAGAGTCTCTATGGCACATGACCGTTACAGGCATCACCTTGTTACTTGACCACCAAAGTAAAAGGTAACTACACAGTTTACACTCTGTCTGATATTTCTGCCTACCATTAATCTGATTTAACTATTACATTTAATAGAAAAGAATACCCCTATCAACTATCATGCTATAATGTTACTTATTTTCATTACAGGCTGGCGTGGGACTTCTCAGTCGGGCAGCTAAGCAGTAAAGTGCTTAAAAGCAGTCAGTTGGTAAGATCTTCTATTTTCCCTAAAAAAGAAACTTGTGATTAAATGTTTATGTCTAACATACTCTCCATTGTAGGATATATGTTTGGCTGAAGTGGCCTTGAGCCTGCTACTGTCTGGAGATGTGAGCCTACCGGAGATGAAGCCAGGTTTTCTGTCCCTGAATGTGAGGACACTTATAGCAGAGATGCATGAGGGACTTTTTCTCAGTCAACTGCTGCTGCTGCCCTCATCTCCCAAATCAAGCATTCAGGATGCATCTGGTGAGAAAACATATGATCTCTTAAATGTTTATTAGAATAATTTACCAAACCTGGGATGACAATGACCAATCAATCTCAGGATGTTCATCTCACATCTGGGATGCTGGTATCTATTAGCTGTATTTGTCCTTTATTTCCCAAGATAATTATCTGAACTTGTGCACTCACAACAAGTAGCTAGAATAGGTCTCAAACAATTAATTGAGTTACTCGATTATAAAAATGCATCGAGGCAAAATCTCTGCCTTGCTGATGCATTTAACTTTCACTTTCACTGTTCGGGTTTAATGAGGGTGGTTGCTGTAGTTATGGACAAACAGGAAGAGAATGCGTAACATTAGCTGTCCTCGTGAATGCCTCTATGCTTAGTTTTTCATGAATGTTAAACATAACCTTACCTACCTGATCAGTCTTTATAGTTTTGTTTGAGTAAATGCGTCAGTCGCGTTTTGAAGGTTGCTTGTTGTTACGGTAAACAGGAAGAGAGCGACTTGCTCTTCCTGATAATATCTATTTCTAATTCATTTTCTAAATGAATCTATTTGTCTTTAAACCTGTTTGAGTAAACACGTGTGTCACGTAGAATCTTATGCACTACTTTGAATTGTTTAAATAGTAAACTTATGGTAACTTGCAAGTGTAAAGCCTTCAACAAACACATCTCATCTCTCTCTCTCTCCCCCTCACGCACACACTCAAACACAAACAAACACACACACCCACCCCTGTTACCACACCAAATAGGCCTACCCCCAGTGGCGGATTAAGGTGGTCATGGGCCCCTAGGCTAGTTTGTTTGCCCCCCCACATTATTTATCATGCTTTATCAGAAAAAAAACGCTAGAACAGAAGAAGAGTCTGTGACCTTGAAAAATCCTGTCAGTTTAGGTATTTTTGCTTTTCTCCCAGTCATTATGCTTCTTATTCATGCTCGATCACATTTCCTTTCTGACATTTTTCCGCTATACTGTCTAGTAACAGCAAGTGAGGTACCATTTGACCACAAAACTGACCTTATGAACCTGGCCACATGATTGGGTAAATGTGTCCCATATCTAGCCAATCAGTGACTTAGTTTTTTAAATGTTTCTAAATTTAAGAAAAAAATAGTCTGGCCAATCCGGGGCCCCTGCATACCTGGGGCCCCTAGGCTGCAGCCTAGGCCAGCCTGTGCATTAATCCACCTCTGCCTACCCCAGACAATATATTTTTTGCAAAATAATGTAAATTATATTACATTTTTGCTCAAAATAATAATGTATTTTTTTTTATCAGAATACTCGATTACAAAAATATTCGATAACTGCAGCTGGAATGATGACCATGGCGGCAGTAATGGTTGTTTTCCAATGGCTTTACATCTTCTGCTTATTCTAAAACGCCTGGATGTACCATTGTTTGTGGAATATTTAGCTGTTCTGCTGACCAGCAAGAAAATGAGCTCATATCATGTAGTTTTATTGACCTTTGTAGGTACTTGAAATGTCTACAGTTAAATAAAGCATAACTTAACATGAATTAAATTTTAAAAAGTAAGATAACGGTAAATTCACGTCAAGTATTTAAAATAATATACAACTTTATAGATCATCTAAATAATATTGTGATTTAATACTTTTTCCTTTTAGAGTGTGAAAACACTGACTTCATCCAGACCGAGACAGTGGAACGTTTTCATCGGCTGGTTCCCCACAAGGTCAATGTGGAATTTGATAATACAAATGTAACGCTGTCCATGCACAGTCAGAAGAGGTGAGTTGACATTTAACCATCAAATGCATATTCTTATTGCTATGCACAGTTTGATTCACTATTGAATGACCTAATGATTTAAACGCCATATGACTCTTTTTCCTGTCTGCACAGACACCTGAACTGGACTCTGAAGTCTTTAAAAGTCGGCTATGGACGTGACGATGAGCAGCATCCTCTTAAAAGCTTCACTCCTGAGCTGAGCTTTCCCCAGAGCAGCCTGGAGCTCCTTCTGGAGGGTTAGTGGACAGCTGGGTGCCAGACGCAATGCAGAGAGAGTTGGATGGAGGAGAACGCTATGAATAACACATTCTTGGTTTTTTTATTTCTTTTAACCGGCAGATGGACTTCTCCTCTCACAAAGTCGGCAAAGAATCCTTTGTGTGAACACGCTGAAAACTGCCCTGCAGGTGAGGAAGATGACGGTCACATAACAAAGCTTCTTAAATCTATGATTCATATCTGACATTATTTTGACTTTGTCTCTTATGAATGTCAACATTTAGGTTACATCAGTTGACATCTCGGGGTCATTCACGGTAAACACTTGCATCATCCACTATCGTCACCAGGAGTTCTCCCATTGGCTGAATCTATTTCCATGGGAACAGCTATTCCACAGGAAGGCAGAACATAGAAAAAGGCAAGTTTCAAAAGGAAAATTGAAGGTTTAGATCGCTAAATGGCAATTAATCCTCAGGTTGGGGGGATTATGACCAGATGTTTTCTGTGACATCTCTAAAAGTGTACTGTAATGACTGGATCTGTGTTCCGTTTGTTAAAATGTTATTTTAATACCTTTTACTGTTCTCTTTTTCTTATCCATGTTTGTGTTTGCGCATCACTCATTCTGTATTGTGTTGTTCCATGACGTTATTGTTTCCTGTAGTCCATTAGATTATTTGCCCACCCTCCTTTTCCTCAGGCGCCTCCCTCACCTGGATGCTCCTGTGATGATCACATCTGCCGTGTCCAACGTTAATGTGTCTGTTCAGCTGGGAGACACAACGCCTTTTGCTCTAGGCTTCCTCTCTGCCAGTGCAGGTACAGTAGGTCTTTCACATGCTGCACACGTGCACAGGGAAAGGCAGGTGAACGTCATGTGATGTTATTGCTAAATGAGCTATAAGCAAAATGAGGGCCTTGTCGTGTTAAAGTATAATCTCAACACCCTGTGGTAAGCAACAGCACCTAATGTTATGACTTCTTCATGTGCAGGTCATGTACTATTTTTATAACACATTTTCGTTAAGTACATTTTCACATTCTTTATTCTGTAGGCTCAATCTTTTTCCAAACATGCCAAACCAGATTAGATAAGGCCCTTTAAATGTTACACATTAACTTGTACTCCTTTATACCCATGTTGGCTTTTTAAAACAACTTAAATCTCCACATTGCAGCAACTTTGAAGGTATATCCTCAAAATAATGTTTTATGATGACGTGTACCTCCCGTATCTCTAGAACTGCGTCATCTTCTTGACATTAAAATCGACACAGAAAGCCCTGAGTCCCAGAATGTGCACCAGCGTGCCTCACTGTCCCTGGACAACTTCTGGTGGAGAGTGGGTCAGGGGTCTCATATCCAACAAGCACCCCACCCTCCTGGTAAACACGTCTGGGGAGAAGCGCTAATTTTAGACACGCTCAGTCTTCAGGTAGGAACACAAAATATTAGAATCTTGTTTTATTGTATCTTTAATGATTTCATTTGACATTTTGATTTGCTAAATATGTTGATTTTAGGATTACCAATATTCGTGTCCTTTTAATCTCATCCCTCAAGGGGAGTTTCAACCGACCCCACATGGAGTCGAGTAGCCATTCTCCAAGTTTGAGCGTGGAGTCCAGCCTGAAAGGGCTTCAAGTGGAGCTCTCAGAGACCTGTGCACTGTGTCTGTCTCGCCTGCTGTCCCTCATCTGTGTTCCTTGTGACACAGGGTCACAGCTGTCAGATGTGGCCTCAGTGTCTCCCTCTAGTGGCGATGCTGTCCAGCCCATCCCCTCCTCACACCTACAGCTGCTGTTCAAACTGGACTGTTGTCTGGAGGATGTTAATGTGTTCACACTGTCGAATCTAGCAGGTAAGTCATCTCAGAATATACAAGAATGTTGCATGAAATTCACTTTTGGGGACACAATTAGTACTGATTGAAAATACTGATTCCTCTGTGTTATTCTATAAGTAAGTGATTATGTAGTCCCCTTGGAATACAAGGTCAATAAAAGTTGGGCGCCCGATTCATTCGGCTATGAAGGTGATGGGGAGGTCTGAAAAGCTAGAAGATGCTAGTATAAGAGTCCCCACTTGCAGGCTGAACCGCTTTAGGAACTAATTTGTGCCCACCTCAATAAGCCTCCTAAATGCCCCCAGGCCCAAACAAATTGTGCAATAGTACCACTGACCATGACCCATGGTGTTATACAGCGGGCGGGGAGGGTCTGTGTGTTGCACTGTTTCCTGTATGCTGTTTGATATGTGTGACCTACTGTATATGTATGCATTTTCTGCATTTGTATTGTTATTTATTTTTTATTTGACAGCATTGGGGTCCAAGACACTTCCCCTCCAAAGATAATAAAGTGTATCTTATCTAATATTATAGTGGCCCTATGTCACTATCCGCACACACTGCTGATTTCCACTGGCTTGTACGCGTGCTGGTGTATAATGAAGTGTAGTGTCACACAGTCGAATGTCCAAACATTTATCTTTCCTTTTGTGTTGCTTTATTTTATACCGTTGATGCACAATAAACTTATTGACAACATTCACAATCAAGTCACAATCAACCCAGAATTAACACGCTGTTACACGCTACGGCATGGTCAAAAACAGGCATGTCTTCCTAGTGTGCGCACCTGCGCTAATTAACCCACATAACTTTATAGAAAACCTGAGGGCCTTAACAAACACCCCCACGTATTGACATAAATGTGCACAAAACAGAAAATGAACAATATGGCTCCTACCCATTTGTTAGAGGAAAAGAAAACAAATGGCCAGAAGCAGCAGTACATTTCAGAGCTAGCCCAAAAAGTAACAGGCCTTCCTCTTACAAATGCTGCATTGTATCTTTATTTTCTTGTTGGGCCACAACATACACAAAACAAATCTCCTCAGTCTATCATCACCTTAAATGATCATCTTTTATTTATTTGTGTTCTCTTTAGGAGCCGTATCTTTGCGTATGGACACCGTCAGAGTCCACAGCTCTGCAGAGAGCTCCACCTTGTCTCTTCAAGGTGTTAGCTTGTCAGCGATCAAATCACTCACAGAGAACATGGAGTTGTGTTGCCCCGCCTCCCAAACCCCCAACCCTGTGCTCAAACTCACCAAGATAGCCTTTTCTTACTACATCACCACCCATCTCTTACAGGTAATCAGATCTCAATCAAGTTTTATTTCTCTGCACTGAATGAACATATGTAAAAATCCATATTATGTGTCTTAATCAGGTTCAATGTGAAGAGGAGCTCACTGTTGAATGGACGCCACCCGACCACATGGTCTTATATCAGCACATGAGTGAAGCTCAAGCTTGTTGGCGTATGCTTTGCGGAAAGAAAGAAGTGGACTGTCCAGTCAAACCTACGGAGAGTGAAATCACTTCCGGCCAGAGCAGAGGGCTGTTTGTGCGTGTTGAACTGGGCAGCACCCATTTGACGGCCCATGTCAGTGAGCAGTGCTACATTCTCCTGCACACGGAAGCCCTCACAGTCTCCAAGCATGTTGGTTCTATGCGCATATGTTCTCCCTCCATGATCTTTAACTTTGATGGCAACAACATTGTCACCTTTAAAGGTCTCGATGTTGAAACACACACAGACCTGACTGAGATGCAGCTGCACAGAGACACCTTCCCCTTCCTCACCACTCCCCACAACCGTGTCTGGGTCCTCACTTGCCCTTCTTTGGCTGTCGAGTTTCCCTACCAGTACGACTTCTCAAACACCTTTGACATGGCCATAAGCGTGCAGAAGTGGCTGAAGACTCTGCATCGTTCCCCAAGTCAAGCCACCATTGTCGAACATCTACCCCCTGACGTCATGTTTAAAATCAGCCAGTTCTCCTTTGTATTCCTGGATGACATCTTTGAAATCAAGCTGCGAGACAACTACGAGTTAATGAAGGATGAGAGCAAAGAAAGTGCCAAGCGTCTTCAGCTTCTGGATAAGAAGGTGGCAGATCTGCGCAAGCAGCACGGAGAGCTTCTCCCTGCCAGAAAGATTGAAGAGCTGTATAGTTCACTGGAGAAAAAGCACATTGAGATCTACATCCAGCGCTCGCGCCGCCTCTACGCTAACACACCTATGAGGAAATCTCTGCTGACCTGGACTGTGTCAGACTTGGAGCTAGTAGCCCTCGCTGATCAGTCTCTTCATGGGCCAGAGAAAGTGAGAGAGCAACTGAGGGACATCGACGGGATCAGTCCGTTCCCCAGAGATGGTCTCCCTCTGGTGATTCAGTGGTGTCGTGCTGTCAAGTTTAAACTGGCTGCATTTTTGGGTAAACTGATAAAATTTACAACATTAATTTGCAGATATGACATGAGATTTAGTTGAGACTAAATGAAATAAGATGTAATTAAAGGCCTCACAGTTTTTAGATTACTTCTATAAAAGTAATTTATGTCTTTCCGCTGTGCCAGTGAGAATTCGTGATTACCCTCGCTACCTGTTTGAGATCCGGGACTGGGAACTGTCAGGACGTCTGATTGGGACAGAACAGGATGGACAGGCCAGGGCTCATCGCAAAGAGATTGTCCCACTTGGTCCGCCATGGGGAGACGTGACTGTCCACAGGAATATGCCACCACTGAAGTTCTACTATGATTTCAAATGTGAGTTACGGGAATCATGCTGTCACCATGCTATTCTACAAACGCAGTTCTCAGTTTGTTCGTTTTTTCTAATCAGTTCCCATCAGTTATACCCAGCTCATCAGCTTGCAAATATGTAGTAACTATTCATGTGACCAAAACAGAAGTTTAAAAGCAGAAGTAAGCATCTGCAGCGGCAAAGAAGAGGGGAAACCCTGCTTACGCATAACAATAACTGTTTTGAAATGGCTCGGCCCAATATTAGAGAGTAAAGTAGAAAGTTTCCTTGAGTGTTGTAGCTTCTCCCTGTAGTAGAAAAATAGTTATACGTTATTTGTGAATCTTTGTAGCAGCTGTGACTCTGCATGCTTGTGCAAAAGAAAAGTGCAATCATTTTGATTCCTGAAATCCAGGCATACAGTCATGAATGAAATTAGCCCCAGTTTTGAACTCTTACTGGTGTGTACGTAAGGTTTACCCTCTCAGACACTGAAAGTTAATATCGCTCACTAAATATTTTCTTCATGCAGCGAACATCTCTCTGTACACTATTGTGTGGGGGCCATGCTGGGACCCTGCCTGGACTTTGATTGGTCAGTCTGTTGACCTGCTGACCAAACCCACAGTTGATCCCTCACCGCCTCTGGCCTGGTGGGATAAAAGTCGTCTCCTTCTGCATGGGCGCTGGGTTATGGACATTGAGCAGGCCAATCTTCATCAGCTGGCTACAGAGGTACAACCATGTATACCTAACTAACTCAACTGTTTTGACTATTTGGTAGATATACATAGTAAGAGGTTTAACAAAATTAATGTTTCTGACAAATCAATAACCTTAAACCAGTTGGCCTTTTCACTGACTGTATGTTTCATGGCACATACATGCACATACATACCTCACAGTTTATGTTTTGGTTTCTTACCGCAACTAAGCTTCATGATGCAAGACAAAATGTATCTAAAACTTAATGTAATATTAAAAAAAACATACAAATGAATCATGCATTCTTACAGGACCCTTACAACACTACAGAAAACCTCCACTGGGAGTGGAATAAACTGAACTTTGACTGGAACCCTGGCCAGTTTGTATTTAAAGGAGATTTGGATGTAAATGTCAGGACAGCATCAAAGTAAGTGGAGGCATCAGATGGTAAATAGCTTTTGAATAGAACTTTTAAATGTATTTGTAGAAAGCTGTTCAGTAATACAAGTGTTTTTTTCCATGCTAGGTATGATGATATCTGTTTTCTACACCTGCCCAACCTGTGTATGACCCTTGACCTCCAATGGCTTTGCCATGGCAACCCCCATGACCACCATGCTGTAATGCTCTGCTGTACGGAGAACGTTGCAGA
This sequence comes from Echiichthys vipera, assembly GCF_963691815.1. Taxonomy (NCBI): domain Eukaryota; kingdom Metazoa; phylum Chordata; class Actinopteri; order Perciformes; family Trachinidae; genus Echiichthys; species Echiichthys vipera. Next base: position 21,366,715 of record NC_139830.1, read on the forward strand.
CGTGACCTCAGGACAACCTCATGACTCCTACAGAGCCTTTCGCTCTGAGAACCTCAACCTCTCCAACACCATGGACCTTAACCAGCACTGTGGCACAGGTACATGCGACTGTTAGATATTCGTTCTAGCTAAGATAAGCCCACTGGGCTTGAAAACCAGTATCATAGATGTATTTTGCGATAAAACTATATCTCTTTTCTTTGTAGAACCCTCCCAGCCTAGAATCCTGCTGTACAGCAGCACTCTGCGCTGGATGCAGAACTTTTGGGCCACATGGACGGGTGTATCTCGACCTATCTGCAGAGGCAAGCTCTTCCACAGCCTCAGACCTGTCCGCAAGAAGCTTGGTCAGCACTACAAACAGATGTCTTACACAGCTGCCTTCCCACAACTGCAAGTAAGTGTTGTTCTAGGCTGCCTTCTAGCTTACCTTGCACAGCAGCAAAATTCTCACCATAACGCAAGATCATGTGCAAATCGCTTTTACCTGTCACACAAAAACCCATCTTGTCATGCGCTTGTGCTTCGCATAGAAGTTATCTGGCCAATTAATATCCTGTGAGAAGCTACTGGCAGTTAAGGGTGGAAGGGGGGCTAGGGGTGACGACAGCACTAGAGGCGAATACCTGTTCAAAACAGTAGCACCAGTTTTATCAGAACTGGAGAGTTGTTCTGCATTAAAAGAAGACAGCAGCACTGAAGGCTTTTCTCTATGGAAAATGTGTTTTGCCTGCCCTTTCTCAAACAGTTTCCAATGAGGCCTTCTCAGACGGTTCTGTCTAACACACCATCTGACAACTCAGGTTACCTTTCAGCAAAAGTCCACTAAAATTACGCTTTATATTTTTACCATAAAAGCTGCATCAGTACAGTATGTTCCATGATTATTTACCACCCATTTATTTCCCAATGCCTAATATCCACCATATGTAACATTTCTTCATATTGTGTGTCTTTCAGGTGCATTACTGGGCCTCTTTCGCCCAGCAGAGAGGTATCCAAGTGGAGTGCAACAAAGGCCATGTCTTTACTCGAGGGGCACAGAGACTTATCCCACAGGGTACAGGCCTGACATGATACCATTCAAGAAAAACAATTAATTCATACAAACAGACTTTTTAATTTAATCTCCCAACAGAACATGATGTAGGATTTTTTTTTTATGTGGATGCATGTGTTTTGTATTGTCTTTCAGCTGGCACTGTGATGAGGAGGCTGATCTCTGAATGGAATGTGACTCAGATGGTTAGTGAGCTATCTCAGGTGACGGTTCACCTGATGGCCTCCACCTGGGATGAGACAGCCGACCACCAGATCAACGCTCAGGTGAAGAAGACTCATCTGCTTAGCCTGTCGTCCCTGAGTTACCAGCGACAGAGCAACCGCATGGAGGAGGTAAGAGCCCAGAGGAGGCAGCAGCACAATCCTGTTCTTCTCTGTGAATTCCTAATCAAGCTTTTTTTTACATTTCTGACAGGAGGTGAACCAGAGGGATGAGACTAATGCGTCTTATACTCACAAACTGCGCCTTGTGGACCTGCGTGCTTCCTGGACCACCGCTAACAGGAACATAGCCTTCGGGCTGTACGACGGTTATAAAAAGGCATCTGTGCTGAAGAGAAATCTCTCTACTGAAGCTTTGAAGGGTTTGAGGATCGACACGCAGCTGCAGACCAAGAAGCTCAAACGCTGTCCTTCCAACTACTCTCCCACCACAGCACCTACCACACCAGTTATGCCCACCATCACTCGAGCAGAAAAAAGTCAAAACGAAGGTGAAGAAAATGCTTAAATAAAAAAAACAACAGCCAAGTCTTTTAAGATCCACTGACCTCTTTCTTTGTCCACTTTGTTTTTTAGGAACATCGATGCTCCAGAAGCTGATTGAGGAAACGGACAAGTTTGTGGTGTTTTCAGAAGAGGACTCGGGTGTCAGCGACCAGCTGTGTGGCATTGCAGCCTGTCAGACCGATGATGTCTATAACCGCAACTGGTTTATTGAGTTGGTCAACTGTCAGGTAGCGAGAAAATACTTTTTCCAAAAGCTAGTTCAGTGCAGTTCGATCTGGCCCAATGTTTTAATCATCTTCTCCGCTTTATCCAGATGATGTTGCGTGGCACAGAGACTGCCGGCTGTGTGTTGGTGTCTGCAGCAAAGGCTCAGCTGCTTCAGTGTGAGCACCACCCATCCTGGTACAACGACACCCTGAAGCAGAAAACCACCTGGACCTGTCTGCTGGATGGTATGCAGTACTTTGCCACCATGGAGCCCAATCCATCTGAGCAAGAGGACAGACAGTTGTGGCTGGAGGTAAGCACAGCTCTGCAGTTACATTAATAACATTAAACTTAAAGGCCAGGATGAGACATGATGTGCTGCGTTGTGTTTAGGTGAAAAACATAGAGGAGCACAGGCAGCGTAACTTAGACTCTGTGCTGGAACTGATGGAGTGTGGCCAAGCTGTGGGAGGAATGGTTAGCACCACTACCGGTAAAGGACTTCTCAAACTCAGAATTGTTTTTCCGTCCCACATGGGGGGGAATACACTGTGGGAAACTGACCACACAGGGTGTAAATTGTATTTTCTGCGTCTTTAGATTGGAACCAGCCAGCTCAGGTGAACGAGGCTCAGCAGGTTCAGCGGATCATTTCACGGTGTAGCTGCCGGATGCACTACATCAGTTACAGTCACGACATCAACCCAGAGGTGGCCACACAGATCAAACCACCAGAGCTGAGGAATAACCATGAGAAAGAGGACCTGCTAAAAAAACAGGCTGGTATGTCAGCCTGGCAATCTACGTAGTGTCCTTGTATAAGGGGCAGTTTATGATGTTTTTCTTTAACAGTGTCAGGTGGGGAGGGGAATGGGGTTATTTTAACTAAATCACCACGTATGTGCTTTAAGGAATTGTATTCTGTTTATTTAACAGGGGCTGTGGACACCTTCACCCTCATTCATCATGATCTTGAGATCTCCACCAACCCTGTTCAGTACGCTATGATCCTGGACATCGTCAACAACCTGCTATTACACGTGGAGCCAAGGCGCAAGGTAGGCTGGAGCATCAGATGGCCAATGGTGCCACTTTACAAAATATTTCCATGGCCTTAGCAAGCGACAACCTCAAGCGCATCAGGCACCGCCAAGATGGTGACAGCCGGAGCTTCATTTTAGCTCTTCAGAAACATGTGGATAAACTCACAGTGACTACGTTCATATTTTATACGGCCTATGGTGCTTTGCAATGTTTAATCATTGTTTTTTCTGTGTTTTTTTTTTTTGTCTTCTGGACTTGTAGGAACACAGTGAGAAAAAGCAGCGTGTGCGTTTCCAGCTGGAAATTTCTAGTAACCCAGAGGAGCAGCGCAGCAGCATCTTGCACCTCCAGGAGGCAGTCAGGCAGCACCTTGCCCTGATTAGACGCCTTGAGAAACAGATTTACTCCAACATCAGGGTGAGTGACATAGTGCTTTACCCCTTAAATTGTCACCGTTCAAAACTAAAAGTATGTCTGGGGAAAAAAAAATGTCTTTAAATTGCAGGCACAACCCGAGGACCTGAGCTGTGATGAGCTGACGGATATAAACACACGACTGCAGAACCAGCTAAACCAGGAGAAGAACGACATGCAGATGAAGAGTGAAGAGCTCAACATTCTCATCAGGTCTCACAGCAACACTCAATCGCATTCATGAGAAGATATGGCGCACAGGTCAAAATACAACTTGTATTTCAGGTGTTTTAAGGACTTCCAGCTGCAACGGGCAAACAAGCTGGAGCTGCGTAAGCCCCCAGAGGATGTGAGCGTGGTGAGGAGAACAGAGATCTACTTCGCCCAGGCCCGCTGGTGTTTGACCGAAGAGGACGGCCAGCTTGGCATCGCCGAGTTGGAGCTGCAGAGATTTATGTACAGTAAGGTAAGCACTGATGATAGTACTGCAGACAGGACAGCAAAGTCCCTTCTCATCTTCCATCCGGGGCTAAAAACTTGCCTGACATCCCACTATATCATCTGACCTTTCATCTGTACTTCTGAAACCATTCCCTCTGTTGCTCCTATTTGCAGTTTCCCTGCATTATGTAGTGAAAGTATTGAATTTAATTTGAGTAATTTTCAAGTCTGGATAAGTATGGAAAAAGGGAAAAGAGTATAGAAAATGTTTGTGTTGCTTCCAGACTATTATCTCATACACAGTTATTAATTGCACTCTTTAAGCATTTAGCTTGGATAAAATGCATCGTGCATTTGCATTATAAATGGAGTTCATTCACTTATATGAGCTACAATACGTAGGTCTTGTAATTACTGGCATACATAGTCAGAATTTAACATGCATGTTCAAAGTTGGATTTCAAAACTATTTATTTACATTAGCTTTTCACAATTGGTATTCAGATATTTATTATTGACTGAAAAATCCTTAGAGAAGTCTGGAAATTTGAGTCTGGCATTTTGAAATGGAACATTTCTAGAAACCCACATTATACTCCATCACTGCTGAATGGTAAATGCTAATTAACTGTGAATACTCTCTTCCCACAGCTGAACAAGTCTGACGACACTGCAGAGCATCTTTTGGAGTTAGGGTGGTTCACAATGAACAACTTGCTCCCCAACGCAGCATATAAGGTACATTTCACTCTTGTTATTCAGACAGGAAGACTGATTTAACAAACATTATTTTGATTCATGGTATTCTGAGAGAAGTTGTCAACATGTAATTCCAAAAAGCCTAAATTATGCAATATTTATGCCTCTGCCTGGTTTCCTCTGTGCAGCGTGTGAGGGTACGTACAATGACAAGACTTAACATTTGTGTTGACTCCATCTTGTTTGTCCAGATGGAATCACTCAGTGGCTCTTCTGAGTTTCATATTCAGTGTTGCATGCATGCTCTCAAGGATTCATTGATGCATGTGTGACAAAGGACTCATTGCAAGTTCACTTAACGTGGAGGTGTTGCCCGTACTGTGTTCCCATCATCGATTACATGTGCTGTTAAACATCAGAGTAGGATTGTCGCACAACATCTGACCAGAGCTTCTATTTTGTGATGTCGTTGGGGATGAAATGAACTCCCTCTTCTCTTTTATAGGTTGTGCTTCGTCCTCAGAGTAACTGCCAGTCAGGACGCCAGTTTGCTTTGCGTATCTTCAGTAAAGTGCGCCCCCCTGTGGGAGGAATCTCTGTGAAGGAACATTTTGAGGTGAAGAAGAGAACATTCACATGAAGCCAATGTCACTGAAACATTTGGATTGTCTTTTATTTTGACCGTTGTTTCCATCGCCAGGTGAACGTGGTGCCTCTCACCATCCAGCTGATGTACCAGTTCTTCAAAAGGATGATGGGATTTTTCTTCCCTGGGAGAAATGTTGAAGAGGAGGAGGTCACTGATGAGGAAGACAAGTTCAGATTGGTTACTACAGGTATGTTATTGTCAACAGTGGCAATATGACAACTGTAAGCTGAGTAGCTCTCTAGTCTACCGTCTCTCTTTGGGCTCACCAGCCTGTAATCTATCCCAACTAGCAGATCAATAATAGTTTCCATTTTTTCTGACAAGTGTGTATGGTATTGAATAGCTCATTACTGTGTTATGTCATCCTGAGCTATTAAAAGGCCCTGTCACGTTGACTATGACCTTGAAATATGTGTGTGTGTGTGTGAGAGAGAGAGAGACTCTGTGGGAGTATAAGGTGTAGAGTGCAGAGTCACACAGAGGCCACAGTGCTGATGCCGATGCGGTCTGTGTCACAGGTATCCCTGTCAAGCCTCGGCAGTCATCAGAGGACACCATGGGTGCCATGGGCCCCAGCAAAGGTGTCGCCCAGGGACTGAACCGCACTGCGGGGGTCAGGAGGTCGTTCAGGAAACCTCCAGAGGTATTCACGCTCCCTGATTCTTTGTGCTCAGATGTCAAGAATAAGAAAAAAATACAGAAATGTAATTGCGTTGTATGATTTCCTCCCACCAGCATCCTGTTGATGACATTGATAAGATGAAGGAGCGAGCTGCTATGAACAACTCCTTCATCTACATCAAGATTCCCCAAGTGCCCCTGTGTGTCAGCTACAAGGTGGGCCTTCTGTGCTCAGCAGCTCTTAATGATCTCTTCATTGACTGATTGTTATTGTTTTGTATCAAAGCCATGTTTATTATTATGGATAATGAATTCCAATAGGAATAAGACTGAGGTATTATTCTATTGTAATATCTTGACCTTGAAACAACTCAACTCAAAATCATAATGTTTCTGGCTTCCTGACACTTTGTCTATTCACTTTTAAATTTTTGATTTTGGCTTGCATGATGGAATTGCATGCTAAGTTAAACTCTATAGTAGAGGCATAATGCTACTACAGTTAAGATTTTAAAAAGTAGGTACAATGTCATGGTTCAATCTTCAGCTTTCAAGAAAAAAAGCTCTCATAAATCCATTGTAAGCCCCAAAAAGCATATAGACACAGTTGAAGGCCAGCTGGTGAACATAGCGTTTAGCAGCTAAAGAGACCAAAAACAGAGCTAAAAGAGAGTGAATGTTAGATTTACATTCACCAGGAGGAGGAATAAGAATGTTGCTCCGTTACTGCTGGATGGGTCAATAATCAACTGTTTCCTAAGACGTTACCCACTTTAAGAAATCATCAGTTATTGTAGATTTAATAACCCCCCCCCCCCCCCCCCCCCTCATTCTTTAGGGAGAAAAGAGTAGTGTGGACTGGAAGGACCTGAACCTGGTTCTGCCCTGTTTGGAGTACCATAACAACACCTGGACATGGCTCGACTTTGCCATGGCTGTGAAAAGGGACAGTCGCAAGGCTCTTGTAGCACAGGTACACTTCTGACTCACCTCCTTAATCAAATGTTCAGTATTTGAAACCAACCTAGGCTGTGATTGAAGGTAGACATCTTGATGTATTGTATTTTAAGGTTACATTACAAAAATGTGCTCTTCCATTCTATTTAAAATCAATTTGTCAAATATCTTTCTGCAGTTTAACATCCTTCCTTGCAGACAGTGCTTTGAATTGTTTTAAATGATTTATCATTACCTAGAAAGACTAGGAGCAGAAACAACATACAGTTTCCCTGACAATGAGAATGTCTATATTCATCAACTTTTTCTCGTTGCTCGTCGTCGCTCAGATGATAAAGGAGAAGCTGCGTCTGAAGCCAGCTTCAGGCTCAGACCTGCGGGGGAAGGCGTCTGAAGGGAAGTCTGACAACAGCCTGCAGCAGCAGGAGGAAGATGAGAAGGCTCGGCTCCTCATCGGCCTCAGCAGCGCAGACAAGAGCTCCAGCAAGAAGAGTATCTTCAGTCGACGCAAGTGAAGCACCGGGCACTCCGCTGCGGCAGACACCGCACTCCCTCGGTACGGGGATCAGGGAAAAATGGCCTCTTCAGGGTCAGACTATCAGTCTGGCTTTGTGAATCATAATGAAAAAGGGAGAAGGTCGAGCATTTCAAATAGTTAAGGAGGATATTTTACTGTATCAAATGAGCCTGCTGAACTTAAAGTTGTTTTTTTAATTTTTAATCCTCCTGGTGTGATTCAGGTTTGAGTTTATGGCTAATATCCCTGCAGGGAACTCAAACAGCTTGAGGATTTACCAGGGTGCCATTTTGACCAAATATATATTATAATCTTGTTTATTTGTGTGCCATTATAATTTCAGTCTGCATTTCATCCCCAAAACAATGACCACTTGCGTTGCATTGAATGTAGCGAGAAGGATTTCCAGTGTGTAGCTAGCACTTCACTGTTACTGTTTCCTCTGCTTCTGTATATGCAAGACTGAGAGCACCTTTTCCTGCTGGCTCAGGAACACGAGAAGAAATAGGACTCCACTGGAAGCACCTTTAGTGTTGTCCACTGTAAAAAAGAAAAAAGAAATAACTGAAATGCAACATATAAATATATCAGCATATGTTTTATCAATTAAAGATATTGTAAATGGCTGTATGAGTGTCACTGACAGGAAGGTCTTTTACCACAAATCAATACGAGATGTTATGTTTGATGTGTGCACCCCTCAGCTAGCTGTTTTACTGTACTTCACCCCAGTGCAATATACCAAGAACAGAGCAGCAAAGACATGTTCATGCGTTGTATTATGTCACACTTGGTTTGATGGTATTATGGCAAAAACAAATGATATATGTTGCAGCTAAGTGCTGAGTTTTGTAAATTTATTACTAAAGCACTTTTTTTATGCAAAGTATTTTGATATTTTTGTAACCACGGTTCTTTTCTGTTGAATTACTGGTATAAATGTGCTGCTAAGCCTGATGTTTCTGTCACATCTATATTCAGAAGAAGAAAGCCTTTCAATTAAACTCCTCGCAAAAGCAGATGTATTGATGTTTCTATCAGCTCTGTGGCTTATTGTTTATCCGTCAATAAAAAAGTGTTCTGTCACAGTGGTGTTGGGTGTTTAGTGCAGGATAAAAAGGTGGAGGGGGGCAGTGTGTGTGAGTCGCAGTAAGTTGGGAAACAGGGATGAGAGATCATTAATGTGACAGATTGAACTGGAGCGGAATCGAGCTCTTCCCGCTGCGGATGACTCCGCTCACGCTGCAAACATCTCTCTCCTCACAAAAACACCAACACGTGGATCACAGCTGTGATGGTCGAGACGAGACAGGATGGGCTTCATTTGTTGTTGTTTTTTTTTACTAATTTTTGCGTAAAAACCATTTTGGTTTCTGTATGGGCAACGACATCAGTAAAACCAATCAGGTGAGTCAATCAGAGTCTCTTCAGATTGGATTTATTTCCTGATGCGGATGTGGTTTATGATGAGCTGTAGACGTGAGCCAATAAGTAAATAAGATGTTTGCTACAGGGATATAATCTTGACACAGGGTATTGGGTGTTTTTCCAAAGGAATTATAGACAAATCATGCACTTAAGTATCTTTATTTAGAAAATGAGGTAGTAAACTATAAATAAATCCATGCTTTGTGGTGATTCAACGTGTTTTACATGCAACAAAGTGTATAATCTCTGATAGAAGATGCCTGGGCTGCCCGCTGCATCATGAGAAGTGTGGTTGAAAATAGACCTATTGATTAGATGTTAAGTGATCAGCGACCTTCCTTTGCCCCAGCTTCATGAGGGTCAGTGAATGTATGCTTTGATTGTGTGTTAAGTCAGCTTCAGGTATCATACGTGTTGGAAAATGTGTCTTTTTATTGTGTTTAAAACAATAGGTCTACTATTTCAGCATCAAAGCCCTCTACTTGTCTCCTAGACTCTATCCCAACTAGGTTACTTTGTGTTACCTTTAGTTAGCACTCCTGTATTAGATATGATTAACATGTCTTTATCAACAGGTTATGTACCACAGTTTTTTTAAAGTAGCTGTAATTAAACCTCTTCTTAAAAAGCCCAGTCTTGATCCTGAGGTACTAGCCAACTATAGACCTATATCTAACCTTCCTTTTCTTTATACATAATAATGAGTTATTTGAGGACTTCCAGTCAGGATTTAGAGTGAATCATAGCACTGAGACAGCACTGGTAAACATTACTAAAAAACTTCTAATAGCTTCAGACAAAGGACTTGTCTCTGTACTTGTCTTACTAGATCTTTGTGCTGCCTTCGACACTATTGACCATCACATCCTGCTACAGAGACTGGAGCATCTAATTGGCATTAAAGGAACTGCATTAAGCTGGTTTAAGTCTTATTTATCAGATAGATCTCAGTTTGTACATGTTAATGACAAATCCTCCATTCACACTCAAGTTAGTCACGGAGTCCCACAGGGTTCTCCTGTATTAGCTTCTTTGCACTGGCTACCTGTAAAGTCTAATGTACGTATTTCTTTCTAAAATGTCAAATAGTAATAAATATAAAGGTGCATCACATTACTACATTCCTCTGATCACAAAGCATCTTTTTTTGATATTATCTAGAGAGAAGGACCAGCTGCTCAGCGTCGATTCAGTCATGGCTTCCTCTCAAACATGGGGGTCTCCATCACTCACAGACTCGGACACTCGGCCGTTTTTTCTCGGCCTGTTGGACTGGAGGAGAGGCCGCCCGTCCCCAAACTACTGCAGCCTCCAGAGGACACAGAGACGACTCCTCCAGCTTTCATCTCTGTCTTCCTGCCTGAGTTCCCACAGCGTGAACTCCTCGGACAAGAGCACTTCCAGGTACCACAGCACAAGACGTTGGACAGAATTTAAAAGCAAAGAAGCACTGACATAACTGTGCGTCTGTGCTCACAGATCCTGGGCTTTGTAGCCAAAGGCTCATATGGGCCCATCTTGAAAGTATGGGACATTTTCAAAGAGAAGACCTGTGCTGTTAAGGTTAGTTCAGCTCAAGTAATCAGAACTTTAACATCATCATCAAGAACATTAATTGTTTCTTTTTTGGGTAATAATCTTCACCGTTGCATAGGTTCTACCAAAGTCAGACATCTTGAAGCATGGACTGCTGCAGCAGTCAAAAGAAGAAGTCATCATTCAGGTATCACAGTGGTATCAAACTCTTAGTTGTGGAAAAACATACCAGAAGGTAGAAGTACTGTTAATTTACTATTCTTATATGTACGTTATAGCTGCAGTGATTTGTCCATTAATTGAATAGTTAATTGAAAAAAACTATGTTTTATAATAATTTTTTAAGCAAAATGCCAAATGCTGGTTCCGGCCTATCCAATATAAGGATGTGTTGCTTGTTTTTAGCATATATCAAAGTAGATCAATGATTTATTTCAGTTATTGCATTGTTGGTCGGATGAAACAAGAGCTCTATTACTACATTACTTTAAAGTGTAATTCTGGCGCAAATTCCTCCCATGGTGTTTTTCGGCAATTACACTCATCAAATCAGCCATCGAGACATTTTTTTTTTCGTGTAACAATTAACAGAGAAATCCGCTAACAGCCGGTTGTGGCTAACACCGATTAGCTCGGGGCAGTGCGGTGAAGGTATTAAAACTGCTTTTTTTAACCACTAATACTGCTCCAAATAACACCAAACCTCTGCTGTAGCATGATAACAGTCCCTACACATAAAACGAAGCACCAGTTAGTGAACCCGGAGTTTATTAAAAGAGTGTTTAAAAGACTTACCTACTGGCCCCCGTACCAGCTCCTCTCGTATTAACTTCCATTCAAGTCGATTAGCAAATACAATCTAAAAGGAAGGAGCCCATTGATGTTTCGTTTTATGTGTAGGGAAACTTACACTCTAAGTCCTGATGGTTGTTTTTTCAGAACTTTTAATCTTAAAAAAAAAAAATTGAAAAGAAAAGAACTGTTAGTTGCGGCCCTTCTTATGTACTGAAGTAAAAATGACTCAACCGAAAAACTCTGAATAAAACATTTAAATATGGCTACTCAGAGCACAGAAACCACAGAAGTTAGTCTCAAACTTGTGATGTCATCAAGTGTCAAGTCTGGAGCTGCTCCAGAGACAATGAATGGGAGACTGATTTTGTTTGTTTTCTTTTTTTGTATAACCAAATTAGCTTTATTCTACTGCGGTGTCGTCAGTTGTGAAACAGAAAATACCATCATACTATCATTTATAAAATCCGCCCTACCTCCAGAGCGGCTCCACACTTTATACTCGATGACATCACACATTTGAGTATTAGTTTAGTTTTTGAATTTTGGAGAGAGGTTAACATGTTTACTAATAGTTTTGGACTGTCTAGTATTTTTTTTGTTCCTCACTCTTTTACACGCTATCATCTGGATTCCATCTCTCACTGTTATATTCACTCTCACTCTGTGTGCGTGTGTGTCACTGTTGCATTGCAGCGGCAGCTCAAACACCCATTCATCCTCAATCTGCAGGACTGCTGGCAGACACAGCGCCATCTCTTCATTAGTGAGTTAGCACAGTTCAACCCCTCTTCCCTTCATCTATCCATACATCCTTCTTTATGTCTCTGAAGTACAACTGTGCTGCATCCTTGAGTCTGAATAAATCTCAATGCTGGATACACTGCCATCTAATGAGAGTGCTGTGTATTAAGCTCAGGTGCTGCACTGCATGCAAAGACTTTACCGTTTTTACAAACCATGATCGTGAACTTGTATCCATCCAACGTGGGATCAAAAAATGGAACTCAGCTAACAGGAGATTAACAAGACAGGAGCATGTGTGATTCTGACTTGACTCAACCGTATTTCAATCCTTACTTCATACTTTTCCTACAAAGCAACAGTGAGCAAATATTTTTTATATATGATCTTTCTTGTTTTCTAATTTCTGAGGATTTGGCCTCCGTTAACTCAGCAGGTGCTTTCAGAGACATAAGAAGCGTGTGTGTGTGTGTGTGTGTGTGTGTGTGCGTGTGTATCTACCTCTGCAGTGTGCGACTACTGCAGCACCGGAGACTTGTACACTCATTGGTTACTGAAGGGCCGATTTGGGGAGGATGAGGTTCGGCTCTTTGCCGCAGAGCTGGGCAGTGCACTGGGTTAGTGTTAATCATACTTTCACCGTTAATAGTTGCACCATGTTGACCTTTAGCATTGATGTGCACTGACACAAACATCATGCTTGAGTTGTATAGTGTGTTTTAAAAAAAGGGATTTTACACATGGAATTCCTTATATGTTGTATTTATGTCACGTGTTCTCACTTCCTGTCGTTTGTTTGTTATTTCTAGGATTTCTGCATGACTTAGGGGTCATACACAGAGATGTAAAGGTATGATGTTGTATATGTAATGTACACACAAAGTGTATTTAAGACGTGTTATGATAATGTATTGTTTTTTTCAGATGGAGAACATTCTTTTAAGTGATCAAGGTAATGATTGTCTACATTTTTTTTGTTTTACCTCCTGTAAAAGCATTAATAGTAGTATTAGATAGTATTAGATAAAATTATTTAACTTTATTAATCCTTTAGTAATTCCCAAAACTGCCACAATACAGCTCAGGAGCTAAATAAATAAAATGCTGACCATAAGTGATGCACTTCAAAACTGGACCAATAAAATGGACACACAAGTTCAAGACTCATCTGCAGTCTGATAGGGTGCAGAGATCCATCGCTTTCAGCATGTTTTTTCAATGATTCAGGTCACCTTCGCCTATCTGATTTTGGACTCTCGCGGCGGCTGAAACGAGGAGGAAGAGCGTTTACGATATGTGGGACGATCCAATATATGGGTGAGTTATTTTTTCTTTCATATCCTCACATGGAGGGGAATGTCGTTTGTGGCTATTTGAGCTCCGATAGGCTGCATATCTGTTCACCGCATGAAAGCAACATCGGAGCCCCACCTGTGTTTTGCTCCCATTGGATTCAGTTGACCCAGTTATGAATGTGATGCACCTGTCATGCACACTTTTATGTTGCTTTTTTCTTTTTGCTCGACCGTGCTGCGATTCATGTGTCTGCAATTCCCCCTTTTTATGTTCTGAGTTATGTTTTCCTGTTTTGTCTGAACAGCTCCTGAAGTTTTAAGTGGGGGTCCGTACAACCACGCTGCTGACTGGTGGTCTCTTGGCATCATCTTGTTCTCACTGTTGATGGGAAAGGTGAGGGCACATGAACTCCTTAGTTATTAGCTCTACGTGCAGTACTGTGTGTCAAATGTCTGAGCATTTTTCCTTTTGAAGTTTCCAGTACCTGCAGAGCCTGACCACAAAACCATGTTGAACAAGGTCACAGACTTTCCTTATGTCCTACCTAAAACCTTCAGCTCTCCTCTCATCATAATGCTCACTGAGGTTTGTAAATGTGATTCTCCTCTTTCATATACCCCCTGAATGAAATGTTTTGTTACATATCTGTTTCAATTACTTTTAATCGATGCAGCTTTTGTGCAAGAATCCAGTGAAGCGACTTCGTAACCTGGAGTGTTTCAAGATGCTGGCCTTCTTTCGTGGCGCTTCATTCGACCCTCTCATCCTTCAAAAGATGCCTGTTAAAGTCATCCTGGAGCTCAGGACTCATCCTGACTGGGCAGTCAAAGCAATGCGAGGCCTTTCATTGGACTACTTTGATAACTTTGACTGGGATAAAATCCTTCATTCTCCTATAGCTCCCACTGAATTGCCTCCTACGTTGGCCAACATGGACCTGAGCCCATATGTAGCAGGCTTGTAAAGCAAAAAGACTTTACTGTTTCTGAAGAAGTTAAATGTTTAGGGTTTTAAAGTTTCCCTCTGTATACAGTGTGATTTGTGACCTGCCGTGGTCCTGCAGCCAACTTATTTCAACCACACCCTGCCACACTTCTATTGCTGTCAGCATATAATTAGGCAGAGTTGTGGGATACCTATAAATGCTCGTTGTTAGTTCTTTATTTACAGTTTTGGATTTCTATAAAATCATTTACAGAAGTTTATCCTTAAGTTTTGAAATGAAACTTTTAAAGATCTATGAACTGTGTGTATCTTTGATTTCCCTGCTCTCACATTCACTCATATTAATTACTTGAATATCACCTTATTACTAAAATTAGTCTGGGTGTATGCGTTTTATTATACACTCAAATAATATTGGGATATTTCTGTGCATCTTCATTCACAGTGATTATTAAATTCAAGTATTCAAGTGTGAATTGTGTTTTACTCTATAAATGGTCAAAATCACACATATATCTTCTATTGTATTGCAAACTTAACCTGACTCGCTCCAGATGATTTTCGTCCCGCCTCTATCAAAAATCCTTGCATATGATTGGATAAACCACTTGTCCATCATCTTTATTGACGTGCCACAACCACTCACTTCGAAAGCAACCCATGACACTGATGAGAGCGACTTAAGGAAAAGCCAAACCCGGTCGGGAGAAGGGCGAAAACATTGTTTCCACCAACAAAAGCCTTCAGAGCCGTTCTCTGTTGTTATTTTAAAGAAGAAATATTCTCTAAATTGGACAACACGGATGAAATAGCAGCATCCATGTTGACGCCTGCTTCCTCGATACGAGCCGCCATTGTTGTCTGAGTCACAACAGTTGCTTCTCCGCTACTTTCCATCTATAAAACCCCGCCTGGCGGTCCTGATTGGCTCGACCACCTGAAATCACTTTCCTATGGAGCGATCCCATGTGGTTGAGTGGAGTCAAGGCTGAGTCGAGGCAGAAGCAAGGCGGAACAAAAGTCATCTGGCGAGAGTCAGGTTACTGCAAACTTACCTTAAAGAACATTGGTTTGACAGTGAAAAAGAATATTTACTTAAGGCCGACTTGTACTAGATTTTTCCAGAGCTTTCAGTTGCATCTCACAGTCTTCCTCACTATGTGACCACCTGGTATCAATTAATGGCAACTGACCCTGCCACCAAGACAGGTGAGCAAAACTCCACGTGATCTTGACATGTGTGATACAGTCGAAAGCTCCAGAACATCCATTGAGTGGACCTTGTGGTGAGGTTGTTTGCTCAAGAATGAACTATCCATCTCAGAGTCGCAGTTTCAAATTGGATTTATGTTTGATTGCACTGAAAATGTGAAATATTGCAGTTTGCATGACAGCTTGACACTACCTGCGGAGTAAAGACACATATAAAGACCTGCTCTTTCTTCGGGTTTGGAAAATGATCCTTAACTTTCATCAATCGAACTTAAGGAGAACAATGCCTTCCTGTTAAATGGTCGATTTGTTATGTTTCTGGAGGTTCAGTGACACCAACGTTAAATAAATGGGTCCTTCTGTTGTAGGTGCTGTTTGATGATTGGGTCAAACCCACCATATCTTATTCTAAAGCAGTTATCCTATGGAATGTTGTACCTGGATACATTATGGCCAACTTTCAGCCTTGGACTGACCTATTTAGAGGAGCGCTCACAAACCCATCAAGGACAACCTTAATAGGACAGAACATTGAGGACCAGATAAAGTATCATTAAATGTTTTTAATTAGGTAACAGAGAAAAAAATCCTGAGTCCCGGCGGAGGCAGCCAACTATAATTGCTATACTTCTTGCTGTCATGTATCTATTTAAATCTGTATCTTCTTACAAAGGAAGTGCACCAGCTCCTCCTTCCACTGCCACCTGACATTGAATTCCCTCTCAGGCCCTTGTCTTAGATGGGTCCACCATGTCTGTGTTGTGGCTGTATAGTGGCAGGCAGTCCAGTGACCCATATTTAGTTTAAGAGGCCCACTAACCCACAATAGTGAAGAGAGGAGTTCCCTGAAATGCAGGCAAGCCGTCACCACTTACTCTAACCAAACAGTAAAAATATATGACTCAAAAGACAACAGAAAACATGCAATGTAGCGTATACTGCAATGATGCCGATCAGCATAATCATAATCAGAAAGACCTCAATAATCCCAGGGGGAGATTGTTCAATTCAACAACCAAACCAAATTTTGAATATGATACTGTTTAGAAATGTAATTGCATCATCTCATTGATCTGCGTGGGCATTTTAAAGCAAACATTGTCTCAAACAGTAAAAGAACCAGCTTTTATATTTGAGAGCAGATGTAACATGTGTTCCACACACAGGGGGAAAAATGTAGAATATTCCTTCTACAAAATGGAAATGATTAAGCTGATCTAATTTTGGTCTAATTTGGACCATATCACCATGTTCATTTATATTGACTGGAACCTGGAAATGACTTCTATTTCTGAAGCTGTTCCATCACGTTCTTTACTGTTTAAAGCTGGGGGGGGAAAGAAGCCACAGAGTGCATGAATTGCACTGAAACTCCCCTGTGAATTGGAGGATGAAGACCGAATCATCAGGAGACTTGAAACCTTCCTCTGGGCACGTTTTCACTAATTAAAATAAAAATAGCACGCCATGGGGTATGGTTAAATGCTTAAATTAGGTTGCTATAGGGGTAGAGGCTGCTGAATACATTATTTCACCGAGATGACACAGTTAAAACAGTACAGTATGTGCACTGTTGCCCAATAAAGTTGAAATAAAATATTTTTACCTCTTCCATCTGTGACAATATGATCTATTCTTGATAGATGAAGTGTATCTTTTCTCAAAACTGTATTGATAAATCTCTTCCAAACATACCACAGTGAAAATGATACCACATATAAATTAAATTAAAAGAGGAATGCGTCTGAACACACAATTATTCCAACTTTATGGGCAACAGTGTATGTAAAAACCTTACTTTTTTTTTTTTTAACAATTGTGGATAATGACATCCAATTTACACCAGCACTGCAATATTGAGTTTGTGTGGCTGACTGAAGAAATGCTAAGGTGGCCATATCAGCACAGACAAACAACCATCTGCATGACAAAAATGTAATTTAAATAGAACAATGATTCATCAAAAATCTTCTCATTTATATGGGGCAGAGGTGGGTGTTCAAGCTCCGCCCAGAGGTGTTGGCTTATGAGGTGTGACATACTTGAGCTGGATACAAAATGGAACTATCTGAGAGTCTCCAGTCAGTGTTCATCACATCAGTGGACAAGACACATTTGATTTCTGTCAGGTAAGAACTTTAACTGCTCACCTTTTTTTTTTTTACTTATTAGACTATTAGATCTTTTCTTAATACTTTTGGTATTTGGTGAATTATGAGAGGTTTCATTTCAATAATGGGTGGCTCAGTCCATAGGGATATGGCCTGGGAACCGAAAGGTCGCAAGTTTAAGTCCCACGTACAGACCAAGTGTGTAGGTGGACTGGTTGCTGGAGAGGTGTCAGTTCACCTCCTGGGCACTCTAGACGTACCCCTGCTTTGTGTGCTTGTCCACGGGCAGCCCCCTCTCTCTGACGTCTCTCCATTTAATGCATGCGTATCAGTCCTGTTTGCATCTGTGTATCTTCTTCTTCAATCATAGGATGTTAAATATCTTCTTCCACTACAACTATAATTTGATGGGTGGCTTGCATACACAGACTCAGCACTCATTATAAGAGACTATAACACTAAAGTCCTGTTGTCAGTGTATCATACTGATGTTAACTATGGATCAAACTTCATGGATAGATAATAGCTGTCTATTTTTGGCTGTTAATGTGTAAATAATACAATAATAAGGTCACATCTACCAAAGGCTGTTGGACAATCAGTCGCTCAGGATGGCACACCAGTTCCCCACACTCTCTGAGGCACAGAAGAGGGAGCTACATGAGACGGCTCTACGCATAGTTTCTCCAGGGAAGGGCATCCTGGCTGCAGACGAGTCTGTGGGTGTGTAGCACTCTTACTTTTATCTGTAGAAATCATCTGTGGCATTAATGTTACATAAAACAATCATGCTCAACAGTCAGTTCTGTCATTGATAAAGGCCATCCAGTTTGAAGAGCGCATAGTATGGATATTAACATCTCATACGCACATCAAATACGTTAACTGCAGGCAGCCTGGCTAAGCGGCTCGCCCAGGTCGGGGTGGAGAACACGGAGGAGAACCGCAGACAGTACCGGCAGGTCCTGTTCAGTGCAGACGATCGCATCAATGGTTGCATTGGAGGGGTCATCTTCTTCCATGAGACGCTGTACCAGCACTCTGATAATGGCGTGCCCTTTGTCAAAATGATCAGGGACAAGGGCATCATGGTCGGCGTCAAGGTGTGGCGATTCAGTGCCAAATAATATGAATGTGGAGGGTCAAATTGTGCGACCCTTGTGGTAATAAGTTGATTTTCTAATCAAATGTGTATCATTATGGCAATGCATTCTGTACTGATTATTAGTTAGATTCATTTGTGAGTTAGTAGATTATTGTTTTTTAGTTTCAGTATTTGAGAATTTAACATCACTTCTCTGTTCCTTATTCCTCAGGTTGACAAAGGTGTTGTCCCCCTGGCAGGAACTTGTGGAGAATCCACCACACAGGGTCAGAGAAAAACAACTTTAGTTAACTGCGGCTATCACTAAGGTCACCCAGAGAAACACATGTAACCGGACAAACTATCAATCTTTTTCAAAAACTCTTCCACAGGTCTGGATGGATTGTCAGAGCGCTGTGCCCAGTATAAAAAGGATGGCGCTGTCTTTGCAAAGTGGCGCTGTGTGCTTAAGATAAGTGACACCAATCCATCTAAACTGGCTATCACAGAAAATGCAAATGTCCTTGCACGCTACTCCAGTATCTGCCAGCAGGTCGGTCAGAACCCAATATTATAAAGCATGTCTGTCCATGTTTGTGATGCAACTGTATGGTTCTGATAATCTCTCATTTCTTGCCCAGCATGGCATTGTGCCCATCATAGAGCCGGAGATTTTACCTGATGGAGATCATGACCTGAAACGCAGCCAGTACGTCACTGAGAAGGTGGGTTTCATTTTTCTTACAGTACATACTGCATGTGCATGGGTATGTGACTTTGTTACTTCAAGAGTCAGAAGTGAGACAGGGAAGAAGGGAGAAAGAAGTACCTGTGTGCTGTCTCTTTGGTGAAACAGTCTACGTATTTCAGGTCCTGACTGCAGTGTACAAGGCCATGTCGGACCACCATGTGTACCTGGAGGGCACTCTCCTCAAACCCAACATGGTGACCTCTGGACACAGTTGCCCCACCAAATACAGCCCAGAGGAGGTTGCTATGGCATCTGTCACCGCCTTACGTCGCACTGTCCCCCCAGCAGTCACAGGTCGCTGTTGTGTCAAGAGAGGATTTTACACAGATATGTATGAAGTTTACTTCAACAAAATGAAAGTAAAATGATGTTCCTTTGTTCCCCCACAGGAGTGGCTTTTCTCTCAGGTGGTCAGAGTGAAGAAGAGGCTTCTGTAAATCTCAACGCCATTAACAACTGCCCTCTGGCCAAACCCTGGATCCTAACATTCTCCTTCGGCCGAGCCCTGCAGGCGTCAGCGCTCAGAGCCTGGAGAGGACATAAAGAGAACGAGAAGGTTGCCACTGAGCAGTTCATCAAGAGAGCAGAGGTACATCCACCGCTTAATTACCACAGATAAATCACCTTTACTATACCACCAACCAGTGTTTGTTTCCTATTCTGCGTTTGTTTGCCTATTTAATGTGTTGTCTGCCCACAGGTGAACAGTCTGGCATGTCAGGGGAAGTACACTGGTGGTGATAACTACGGTGAGACCGGCCAGCGCAGCTATGGCTCCTGTCATGCATACTGAGTTTGAGAGGTCATGCTTCAATTGGCAATGTGTTTTTTCTATTGCCATAACAAGGAGGAATTGAAATGTGGAGTGTTATATTCTATTCTAGCTTATTTCAGAATTCTGATACTCATGATGATGTTACATGAACACAAGTTAAGTTTTGACAAAAGGAATCCTGCATTTAATATTGTGCATTTACTACTATCATCAATTCAAACATGACCACGTGCTGTAACCTCATTAAATTTAATTGAATTTTGTTGTAGTTTTGTGAAAATTACTTTATTTCAGACGTACAATTTTCCTCCTGTTACATGGAAATATCTTCAAATTGTGCAATGCTTCTTTGTGTGTGAGTGTGCTTTAGTTTTGTTATCAACAATGCACAATTAGAAATATTGCACCAGAATTAGGTTCAAGCTTCTTTGCCTCTGCAGTCCCTAGAAAGCACAATCAGCACGGCCGTAACTTACAACACATGTGATTTTGTGTGTGTTATCATTCTGAATAGTATTCTCTAGCGGTCTGTTAAACAGAGTTCAAATGTAAGCATCCGAACAATAAAACCGTGTTCAGATTCAGTCTGGTGTGGACATTTTATTTCATGTTAATTAAAAGTTGTGTTGTCTTCGTCCTGACAGGGTAATAGACCAAATAATTAATCATAAACTGTTTCCTATGCAAGAAAAAAAACAGATAGTTAGGCAACATTTCCCAACAAGTCTTTACCTTCTTTAGTCCTCTCATATAATATGATAAGTCTCTATATTTTTTTAGGAGGAAATTATTTTGCAGCAGTTACAGGAAAGTGTGAAAATAGCCTGTAAAATATCAATAAAGGTGCAAATATATAAATAACAATGAACAGATCTCCAAAATCCACAAAAAGCCATTTACATACGAGAATCAGGTTAAATCTGACAGGTTAGGTGTATCAAACGTTCAATGATTATCTTCATGATATTGCATGTAATGTCCCATCATTCTCTATTGGATAATTTACTCAAGTACTGTACTTGTGTAATTCAATTGTAAGTTACTTATTTTGACAGTAATTGTATAACTTTAGCTACTACAGTGGAGATCAAAATTAGAGAACAAAGTATACATTCTTGATTTATTCTGAAATATTGTTATTTTTTACTGTCCAGAACTTGATTTTAAATAAATATAAAAAAACAGAATATCTGAAAAGAATATTTAAAAAGCTCAATATGTGCAAAATTATCAAAAAGCAGAACATTTGAAAATAATATTAAAAGAGCTGAATATAAGAAAAGTATGAAAAAGCAGAATATTTGAAGAAAACATTTAAAAAAGCTGAAATTGCGAAAAGGCCAGTTCTGTGAAAGCCAATCAGAGGCCAGTTCTGTGAGAGCCAATCAGAGGCCAGCTCTGTGAGAGCCAATCAGATGCCAGCTCGTGAGAACCAATCAGAGGCCAGTTCTGTGAGAGCCGATCAGAGGCCAGCTCTGTGAGAGCCAATCAGAGGCCAGTTCTGTGAGAGCCAATCAGAGGCCAGCTCTGTGAGAGCCAATCAGATGCCAGCTCGTGAGAACCAATCAGAGGCCAGCTCTGCAAGAGCCAATAAGAGGCCAGCTCTGTGAGGGCCAATCAGATGCCAGCTCTGTGAGAACCAATCAGAGGCCAGCTCTACGAGAGCCAATAAGAGGACAGCTCTTTAAGAGCCAATCAATTGCTAGCTCCCCCCATACAGGGACTCGAACCAGCAGCCATACAGTTCCCAGCGAGTTCTGTTAGGAATGACCTTTTGACCTCATCAACAGTTGCCATGGAGATCAGCTCATATGTAGGTCAAACTAAAGCATTGGTCTCTGCACTAAAATGCATAGAAACATGCTTCGAAACAACTCCACAGGGAAAAACTATGACTGTGGAAATACATGGAAATGCTTCAATGCTTGTTAAAAAGTCTTCACTTTGAGAATTATGAGGGTTTGGTCAAGATGGAGACATCTTTTGCGTGGAAAAGGTTAAAAATGACTTATAAATCATGAAGTTACCTCTGTCCGACTATCGGTTGAACAGATTTTAACATTAGACCAGGAAGGCACTTTGGTGCTTTAAGCCACAGGATTAAAGCAAATATAAGTCCTAGTGCTACAATGAGCATATTTTCTGAAAGAAAACAAGAATGCCTAGATTTTGAGATCAAAATAATATCTGAAAAGTAAAGGTATGGGAAGCTAGAGAAGATTTAGTCAGAAAGAAACTCACACATGAACGCCAGAGTGGGGCAGAGATCAAAAAGAATTCACTCTACCGGCGCAATACACACTCATTATAAACTCTGATCAGGTCTAAAAAACGTAAAACACATAAACTGTGATTATAGGAAAACTGTAAAAGATATATAAAAAAAACGGAATAAGAATGAAATAGTTCAACATCTTGGGGTTAGAATAAAGTCTGTAGGTGGAAGTATGCAGGACTAGATGAGGTTCAAAGGGGGGCATGAGTATTTTCAGCTGATCTCCATTGGTTTGCATTATAAAAAAATATGAAAAAGGCTGAATATATGAAAAAGCATGAAAGGCAGAAAAACAGTTTAAGATGAGCATAAATCAGCCGAAGGAGAGGAACACTTTGATAGTGATGCTTTTTGTAGCTGAAAGTATGCAGCAGCTAGAGGCGACTGATAAATGTACGGAAGAAAAATAATATCGATAAAGATGTGGACAACATACAGCATTCCAAAATAGATCAAACAAATAAAACGACGACATCACTCATTATCAGTTAAATCTTTTTACGTTACTATCAAAGATTTGGTAGTCGCCGTCGCTACGCTGGCGAACTATTTCCTAGGGCGGATGTGTCCGCTCTGTCTGGCTGCGATCTTTCCTCTATTCATGAATGCTTCAGTAAAGGAGCGCGGGTCCTGAAGAAAAACGGTAGTGTGTGCCTGCTCGAGAATATTGTCTTCCCACTGAATAAGCTCTTTGTTGCAGCGCTGGCGGCGCGCAATTGAAGTGCTTTGCTCATCTCTGCACCACGAGTAGAACGCGCGTGGGGTCTCGGTTCGGTCCTGCCGACCGTTAGGATCATTCAAACCGTTAGCGTAGCTAGGTGAAGGGCTAATATCCGTTAGCTGCAATGTCGGGTGTTGTGCGAGGCCCAGCTGGGAACAACGACTGCCGGATCTATGTGGGAAATCTTCCCCCTGATATTCGCACAAAAGACGTGGAAGACGTGTTCTACAAATACGGGACAATTCGAGATATCGATCTTAAGAACCGGAGAGGAGGCCCGCCTTTCGCCTTCATTGAGTTCGAGGACCCCAGGTGAGCTAACGTGCAGGCCGCGGAGGCAGCAGCCCCATTGTGTAGCTCGTGTGCCAACGCGGGCTCAGGCTATTCCCTGGGCTCGCAGTACCTTATTCTCCCAGCGAAACGTGGTTCTTTGCTGTGCTGGTTTCGGGTTTGTGTTTTACGCGAACGCTAGCTTACGTGTGCTTAATAGCGATCTAGCTCACGCACCCTTTAAACAGCGTTGGTGCCTGTGTGTAACCCTAATAGCATGTCTATTAAGGTAACACGAACTCTTTGCATTGTTTCTGGACTTAGTTCACCGAGTCGTGGTCAGTGCATTAATAACCTTGCGCTTGATTGCGTAATATTTATTTCAGTGTGTTTGTCTTTGCACAAGTTGTGAGGCAAAGTTGCTGCAGCGTGAGTTGCGTGCACGCAAGGCGGATTAACAACCGTAAACCCGATCGAGCCAGCCGCTAACATGGCTGCACATTCCGGCGCTTAATGGTCTCTGTATGTGTGTTAAACCCTAAAGCCTCCACGTGTTAATGTTTAAACTGTGTCTGGTTTGTGAACAGGGACGCCGATGATGCAGTCTATGGGCGTGATGGTTATGATTATGACGGCTATAGGCTGCGTGTGGAGTTTCCTCGCAGTGGCAGGGGCTCAAGAGGCGGGTTCGGTGGGATCGGTGGAGCTCCCAGAGGCAGATACGGACCTCCATCCAGACGCTCCGAGTACAGGGTCATTGTGTCGGGTAAGCACACATTTATTTGTCTAATGTACTGAAACGTTACGATTGACCATGCTACATGCATCTTTCCTGACTGACTTATTTCAGTATGAGGCACGTGTGTCAAACCGATCCAGTGAAGGTCTGCAGTAGCTGCAGGTTTTCATTCCAACCAAGCGAGACCTCACCTGACTCGACTTACTCAATCACCTGAACTGCCTTCACACAGTTGATTTGTTGGACCTGGTATGTTTTTGCTTGGATGGAATGAAAAATTGCACATGGGCCCTTTACTTGATAAGTTTGACACCCCTGGTATAAGGGGTTAGATCACAACAATCATTGCAAAAAAGTAGAGCTCCAGTTTGTTAAATGTGTTGGACATGTGCAAATGTCACATCTACAGACAGAAAGGAATTCAGAGAACGGTCAGATTTTATTAATTCGGTCCTTGTAGGCCAACAAATCCACTTTTTGATTTGCCGGGTAGTTAATGCATGGCCTTAAGTGTGAAGCAATGTGATATCACCCCATGTTATTGATATGTTGGTGTTTATTTAAAAAGCTGTATAGTATTACCACTGAAAATGTAAGAGGTGTCCTTACTTTTTGTTGTGGCTTCAAGACTCAATTGATTATCTCCGCAAAGTCTGAGTTGATAATTATCGCTGGACAATCCTCATTGATCAACTTTAATGAGGAACAGTAATATTGAAAGTGGGACTCAGGTACCTCCTGGGGTCTGTGGCTAGGGCTGGGTATTGCTAAAACTGTCATGCCAATACCAGTACTCTTAATTCCAACCCCAATAGAATACAACTCAACTGCTGATGCTGTCAAATACGCCACACCTGGCTTCACCACACACTTTTCGCTTTGTTTACAAATCTTTCCATAGAACTCAGAGTTTTTTATGCGTCTTGTCAACTGTTTTTGAATATTTTCATCTGGCCAAATCTGCAGTAAACACTCCACCACCATTTTTTTCTATGTCCAAACAGGCGCACATAAATGACGTGAGAGGCGTCGTGCTTGTGCTCGTACACATGCTCGTGCTCGTACATCTGCAAACGCGCTCTACAAAGGAGCGGTTACACTCACACTGGTCAAACACACTAGGCTTTACCCGTAAAACCTCTTTTGGCCCGGTGCGGAAGGACAGTGTGAGTGCACCCTTACTCTCCCACTCAGACACATAGTGGACCATCACAGTAAGATAACTCTGTTACCTGAGACGTCCAACTATCCGTGAACAGTGCTAGGCTCTGTGCTTTAGCCAGTTCCACTTCAGTGCCGTTCAGCGTTGTTTTATAGAGGTCGGGAATTACGTTAGTGCTGAAAAATATGCGCATACTGTAGTGTGACTTGACAGTTTGTTTGATTAGGTGAATGAATCTCTTACTATGGAAAAGGGCTGCAAATCTTCTGCAATAAACATCCCCACTGCGCTTGTTATTTTCTTGTGTTTTTCTGAAGTGGTAGAATAGGCTTGTTGGAAGGCATCAGCAGGAGACAAATGCTTACCTGCTCAGCCGTCCTGCTTCCAGACAGGGATGCTGGGTCGTGTCGTTGCAAATGTGCGCTCCTATTGGAAGTGTTACCATTTCCATATGAGACACGTGTGAAGCAATGCTAGCAGAGTCCCTCGTCACTGGGTTTAACACCAAAACCAAAATTTCCCCACGCCACAGATTTGTAAGAAGACTATGCTTCTTCAAACTCCGACTTGCTCATATTATTTACTCACCAGGGAGGTGTTTACCCACCCGCAGCGCATGATCACATGCTGCATTCAAGTGCGCCTCTCAATTCAGAGAGTAATGCAAAGCACAGAAACATGAAATGCCATGCTGTTTTATTGCAAAACTAAAAATGCCTCAATTCACAAGTGCGTATTGAACCATGAATGATGTACCGCACGGTTCAATATCATATTAAGAACCGTGGCATCCCTATTTAATACTACTCGG
Organism: Echiichthys vipera; assembly: GCF_963691815.1. Taxonomy (NCBI): domain Eukaryota; kingdom Metazoa; phylum Chordata; class Actinopteri; order Perciformes; family Trachinidae; genus Echiichthys; species Echiichthys vipera. The sequence goes on from NC_139830.1 coordinate 21,392,707, forward strand.
TACTTTATTGATTAGGATGCTACCTTTTTTGTTTTTAAAGGTACTGAGTGCCGATACAGAGCCTTCTGGCTTTAATGTACATCTACAGCATGTGTTTTCACAAGTTTACCTGAAATTCCCACATTTCACATTAGTATTGCACGGCAAACCGATACGTAGAAAGGTATACGGTACCTTGTTTAAAACAATACTATTTCAGTAGTAGTAGTAGTATAAGTACTTTATGAACTTTGTGGGGCAGCGTGTCTCTTGTGTGCAGCTTCTCTCTTTAGACATGGCTTAAAAATGTCATGAGTGCTCCTGCCAATCATCCTAGGCTTGTCTCTGTATGCAAACACAACATTCACACTGGCAACATTAACATTACATGTGCTGGTATTTACAAGTATGCCGATCATCAACACCAGTTATAAATTATCTATTTTAAGTCAACTAGTACTGGTAATTTAATCATAGCATGGCCATTTTTGTCAAGTTATTTTATATATATATATATATATATTTTTTTTTTTTTAATTTAATTATTTTGACTTTAAGTTTGTTTTTAATTAATAAAATAAATTATTAATTTTAAGTTCCACATTCTGTCTAATATTGTATTTCTTTCCTTTTGATGTTTTAGTTTTCCGTCGTGGTATCTTTACATTCATTCATTCATCTTCAACCGCTTATCTCGGGGTCGCGGGGGGTGCTGGAGCCGGTCCCAGCTGACATTGGGCGTGAGGCGGGGTAAACCCTGGACAGGACGCCAGTCTATCACAGGGCACATAGAGACAAACAGAGACAGACAACCATTCACACCTACGGACAATTTTTAGAGTCATCAATTAACCTAACATGTGCATGTCTTTGGCTTGTGGGAGGAAACCGGGGTACCCGGAGAAAACCCACGCAGACACGGGGAGAACATGCAAACTCCACACAGAAAGGCAGGTATCGCACCAAAGTCATAATTTGGTATTGTGGCAACACTATGGCACATGCATCCGTTTCTCTCTGCTGTTGTTTTTTCACATAGGGCCTAAACTACAATATCAGAGATTAAACTAAGCGTGTGTGCAGCAGACCCAGACTTTGGAGTTGCGGCTCCAGAAGACTGACAAATAAACATTACATGTAAATCGCGCTCTCCTTGGCAAAACTGTGACAGAAAGTTGAACACAACACCAGAAATGGAATTTAATTCTGTAGGAACACTAGAGTAACACTGAACACCGTATTACAAAGTATTATCATTATCCTGAATGATATGAAGGAGTGTATGCTGAAGAACATGGGATTTGTTGTTTTGACTTTTACCACAGTTAGAATTGGGTATTGAAGTGGAATTTCACTGGTATGGGTATCAACTAAGTTTCTGATTTTGGGACATCCCTAGTATAACACATGGTACTTTGCTACATTTCATACTAAATGTCATAATAAAGCACACAGGAAGGATTAGTGTAAGCTAAACCCAGCAAGTCTATGTGAGACACTCAAATAGGGCACACTCGCACTGTCCTTCCGCACCGGGCCAAAACAGGTTTTACGGGTAAAGCCTAGTGCGTTTGACCAGTGTGAGTGCAACCGCTCCGCGCCTAGCTGCGGCCAGCTGGCCATCCACAGCCCGTTTGAGAGAGGTGGGCTTTTGTAAAGCGTGTTTGCACATGTACGAGCATGACGCCTACGGCGGCTCTCACGTCATTTATGTGCGCCTGTTCGGACATAGAAGAAAAAAAAGACGGACCATGCGCGGATATTTAACAACAACAACAACAATGGTGGCGTAAGGTTCACGTTGGTGTGATGCGGAGGTGAAGTGTTTACTGCAGATTTGGTCGGATGAAAATATTCAAAAACAGTCGACAAGACGCACAAAAACTCTGAGGTCTATGGAAAGATTTGTAAACAAAGCAACGCATCGCGATGACGTAAATCAATGCGTGTGACGTGTTACGGCGTGATGACGTATGGACAGGCAAGAAGCATTTGCGTGAGGCCCAGGCAGTGTGAGTACAAACGGGCTGGCCGGCGGGGGGGGGGACAAGTACTTTGAAAACTCCTGGAATTCTGCACCCCTACGTGTAACCAATCAGTGCTGTGGGTGGGACATTGAGTGAGACTACAGACAGAGGTTAAATACAACGTAATTCTGCTAAACCAGTTTACACCCGTTTTTCATTTAATTATGTCGATTTCAGCCACAGGCAGCCTCAACAATTGAATGAATTGAAATGCTCCCGTTTCACTAAATCCCGTAGCTTCTCTTTGGGGAAACAAATCAGTTGTGTAGTTCTAACATATGTTCAAGTCTTGGAAGACATTCAGAAATCTGGAAAGTTCACCACTCTTTAGCTAACATAAGTTTGGTTCAATGTTTCAGGACTCCCTCAGAGCGGCAGCTGGCAGGACCTGAAGGACCACATGCGTGAAGCAGGCGACGTATGCTACGCCGACGTTTTCAGAGATGGAACTGGAGTTGTAGAGTTTGTGCGCAAAGAAGACATGACCTATGCCGTTCGAAAACTGGACAACACCAAATTCCGTTCACATGAGGTATGTGTACTGATTTGATTAATTGTGATGGATAATGTTTCTTTGCTGTGTCAAGGTGAGTACTTCAGGAATTGCCACACGTATGAAGCACACCTGGCCCTCATGTCCGTCTATGGTATTTCCACCATAGGAAGGAATGTTGCCTTTTCAATGTCAAGTTCTCTTGTGTCTGCCAGGGAGAGACTGCTTACATTCGTGTGAAATTAGACGGTCCCCGCAGCCCGAGTTACGGAAGATCACGCTCCCGCAGCCGTGGCAGTCGGAGCAGAAGCCGGAGTCGCAGCGCCAGCCGCAGCCGCAGCAATTCCCGTGGCCGTGGCAGAGGATCGCCCCGCTACTCGCCTCGTCACAGCCGCTCTCGCTCCCGTTCTTAAACCTTTCTACCACCGATGTTTTGATGTATACCCTTCTGTTTTTACCTCTTATGAGTTCCTCCAGATGTCAGCAATTGATTTTTAATTTTTGCATTTCATGTCCCGATGTCCTTGTGGATGAACTTGGTATGTAGATGTACCTCCTTTCACCCTTTCCCCCCACCCCTCTCCAACTGCTTTGTCCTTTTTGTTTTCTCTCCCTCTCTCTCTCTCTCTCCCCCCTTCTTCCTGTCCTCTCAATTTTTGCAACATTAGGAATTGTGCTCTGTTGAACTTCAAAAATGTTGAGTTGCTATAAGCTGCACTCAGCATTTTTGCTAGTATTGAAATTTGAGTTTTGTTTATTTTTTTAAGAAAAACGTAGCCTCTCTCATTGGATATGTGGGGTGGGCTGTTTGAATGGGGAGCCCAATGCTTAACTGTATTTTACCCTTGTGTCTTCCTTTAGACATCTGAAGAGAAGGATTAAAGTGATTTGGAATAAAACCATTGTGGAGCACATTTCATTTGTATGGTCAGGATAGGACATCTAATTGAGGAGCAATCAGGTCGAGGCAATGGTACGCTTCATATTCCATAAATTGAACGTTTTTGATGGGTTGCCATTTCATGCATGTCATATTTAACAAAGCCATATGTGCTGAACTTTGTTATATGAATATATATACAGTTTTTAACATGCTACTCTGGCTTGTGACAGAATAAGCAGTCCTAGATCAAGTGTTGTGATGTACGTGTAAAATCTCTGCTGTCAAATGTGAAAAATCTGAAACACTACTTTGTTGCAAAAGTGTCCCACTTTTAACTTTTAAATGTCCTCATTGATTGAAATGTTAACTTCAGGGAGCAATAGATTTTTCAGTGGCGTTTCTTTTTTTTTTCTTGATTTGACATGAATGCTCAAAAATGGAAAAATTAGGCCCAAAATTCTTGACATTTTATTCTAACAGTCTGCCTCTGATTTTCTTCCTGGTATTTCAAGGTTTTGATTGGAGGAGTGGCTCAGTGGATCCCAATCCTTGGAGCTGGATGAGTGGATCGATTAGGACAGGGATAGGCAAGGATGGATGCTCGGAACGGGATCAGTTTTCCAGGATTCAAATGAGTTTGATTTCAGAACTAATTAACGCGGAGTCCCAGAGCAACTTTTTTTTTTTTCCTATTAGGCCCCCCCAATGCCATTTAAAGTTTTTTCAGTGGTAATGGCTTTATTTTACAAGAAAACGAAACTGAGGACCAGGAAGTTGGATCAAAGGATGGAGTCGTAGATGCCTGGTATGAAGGAATTAAAAATTGGGGAGGTTGGGAGGGGGTTTTATGTGGGAGTAGTTTGTATGTTTTCATTTGCTTATTAATCTTGCTTTTTTCTCTCTTAGCATTTTCAATAAAACACTTTCAAACCAGGACACTTTAGTTTGTTTTTATTTAAGCCATAACCCCAAATATCAATGTATGTGACTGTTGGCATGTATAAATTATTTTAATGTTGTATTTTTCAGTATATTACATCGACCTGAATGAATAACTACAAATGATCATAAATGCTTAATTAAAAATCCAATTTGTAAAACTGTGAGTTGCCAGTATAAAAAGGGAAACCACGTCATCCTGGTTTCCCTTTTTATAGCGGCAACACTGCAGCCATGATGGAAAACACCGACACAATTGCAGTGCATATGTTCAGTATTCAAAGCTCCAGTGTCTCAGCTGTGACGACACCCGATGAAAAACCCTGTACACACGGCCAAATGATACCTACCCACAGCCAAGGTCTCGTTTCCTTTTAGCCCACAGTCGGTGGTGTACACTGTGAATGATGCATTGTGGGATGAAATAAGATGCCGGCAGACGGGAGCTGGAGAAAAACGCTCGCAACAGACGGGGAGGCTGCAGCTCAGCCAATAGCAGGTCGCAGCATGCAGCAGAGGGGCGGGGAGCTGTTGGAGCACAGCAGAGAGAGCCAACCTGCCTACATGCTTATTGTGTAAATCTTTAAAAAGCAATTAGCCGCAGCATCATCTGAACCTCCCTCGGCTGGCTTAAATACATATTTTCCGGAAAGAAGTGTTTTCATTCGGCTCAAGAGAAGGTGAGTTTCCGATTCCTAATTAAAAAAAAGACTGACTTCTATGTATTCACATATTTCTGGTTCGAGTTCCTCTTGTGGTTAGCTGTTTACGATGTCCCTTAATGTGTAGACATGTAGACTAACTGGCATGGACAGCAGCATGCGTGATTTTGCCTCAGCACATATAAATACAAATGTGATACTTTTGGTCTCCTGATGCAGAAGCTGCTTTTGTGGGAAAGTGATTTTGCCAAGTAATTTAACTCCACCTGTATCAAGTTTCGCTGCCAATCTATGCAACACTCAAGTCACCGTTTAGTTCATCTGTGGATAAAACATGAGCTTAAGTTATGATTATGAATCAGTGCACATGATAGAAAACGCGGAGCGAACGGTCAATCTGCGTATGACTGATGTTTTCGCTACGATCCGACTGGCCTAAACCATCCCCATCACCACGTGCGTTGTTCATTTTCAGTGCAGCGAACGTATCCCTTATGCTTCCTCAGGCAGGAATCATCATCATCCTCAACCATGACTGACAGGAAAGCTGTGATCAAGAACGCGGACATGTCCGAGGACATGCAGCAGGACGCGGTGGACTGTGCCACCCAGGCCATGGAGAAGTACAACATAGAGAAGGACATCGCAGCCTACATCAAGAAGGTGAGACCGGACGGCTGCATTGATGAATCCTCCGTGAGCTTACATCATTGGCACATCGTCTGCAAATTCAAAGCCCTTTTTATTCTCAGATCTATTTTTGTTTCAACGTGGTGAAAAGGCTCTTATGATCAGGGCCATAGCCAGGTGTTATTTTATCACTGAGGTCACCAAGTCCCCCACCTCCAAATGCACAGAGTTTGCCAACAATTTAATACCAAACAGAAGGTGTTTTTCATGTTATATATGTACACGGATTTCCCAACATTAAGGTCTAAGTCTATTTATTTGTATAGCACCTTTCACATGGGTCAGCACAATTCCAAGTGCTTTACGTGTGACTGAGCAGCCTATAGGAGAGCATAAAGGAAAAAGCCAATCAAGTAGAGATACACTGACAGGAAAAATTAAATTATAAAAAAAGCAATAGAACTGATAACAATTAAGATGAATCGTTTTAGACAACAAAGGATGATTAAATAATGCAAATACAGTAATGGCAATGAAACATTTATCAAAAGTCATGACAAAAAGGCAGGTTTTCAGTTCATTATTGATGCTGGAATGACATTTTGAATTCTCTGTTTTATTGTGCATTTAAAAAAAAAAGATCGAAAAGTGAATTTCCCCATGGGCGACTAATAAAGGCATACTTTCTTCTTCTTTTTTGTCCTGTGATCAATAAAGGTTTATCTCAGTAGTGTATTGGCCTAAAAGTACTTGACCCCCACGTTCCTAATTGGTAGAGCTGAAATTTATCAGCAACTTCTTTGATAATCGATTACCAAACGTTTCATTTTTCAGATGAGTTTACATTTTAATTCACTGTCCAATAAAACAAACTGTTTGAAGTTTTCACCTCAGGCTCTGGTAAACTTTAATGACCATTTTCCAACATTTTATACCCAAAATAATAAATTCAGAAAATAATCAGCAGATTCATTTCTAGTTAGTCTTTGCAGACATTACTTCAGTATCTGCAATGGTAGCCTTGGTCATGGTATGCGAGGCAGGCTCTGGTTCTGGATTGTTAATATGGTTTGGTAATCATCTGTTTTTGATCTTTTTCAGGAATTTGACAAGAAATATAACCCCACCTGGCACTGCATCGTTGGGAGGAACTTCGGCAGCTACGTCACCCACGAGACAAAGCATTTTATTTACTTCTACTTGGGCCAAGTGGCCATCTTGCTTTTCAAGTCTGGCTGAGAAGTTTCTGATGGGTGTTGAGGAGGTTTGCTCCCTGAACCTACATCGGAAATGCACTGGTGGCTGATGTCTCCCATACACTAATAACGACATACCATAATGATGCAAACCTGGCCGTGCGCGATTGCATGGACTATACACTATTTAATATGTATGTTTCATTAAGTTTACTTTTCGATAGTTGCCATTTGAACGCAACTGAAGTAGTTTTTGTTGATGCTCTTAAATTCTAGGTTGTAAACGATTTCAACGTGGCCCTTGATTGTATAATAAAGGAAAGCTGTAGAATGTAGTGGTGCATCTGCTTTTCTTCACAAGTGGCATTGCCAGACCCTGTTGTGAGACTCCATCTGTTGGTTAAGATGGTAAAATCATACTGTGTGCACCAGTTTAATAACTAATTTTCAAGATTATGATTATGAAAAGAAGTTGATTAATGTGGCAAAATAGTCTTTTCACGGCCTGCATTTAATTTCCAGGAGAACAAATGGCATGAGTTAATTTTATTACTTCTATTTCACTAATTTAAAAGAATAACATCTGTACATGCAAATACAAAACCTTTTAAAATAAAATATCGAACAGGTTTCAGAAAAGTTGTCACAGCATCCAACACACTTGACAATGGGGAATCAACACAAGCCAGTGAATGCATTTCCGGGGATTTTCACTGTGAGGGATGATAGAGCAAATAAAGCTTCAATCACAGATCTTAAGCCTGTAATGTCCGAGTAATAACACTACAGACTGGTTGCTAAAATCTCCCAACTCACCTACCTAGATTTTAGTCCTATAATCATGTGGTTCTGCATGTTTGGAGATTTTATTTCTGTCATCAGACAAACAAAAACTCACTTTGAGTATGTAGATACAGGACTGAGACGAAGTAAAGCAGCGCTAGGCGAGTGATTTAGATAAAAACATTTGCATTCAACTCCACCAAGGCAACCCCCGTGTTCCAGATGGTTGTGTCGTCTTTTGTGGCTCGTAATACTTTCAAGTTGCATTTTCCCCAAATCTTGACTTTTGCCAGTGTACTGCCAGACATGCAGGAAAGATGATGCATTGAGGAGTTCTTCTTAAAGTAACTGCAAGGAGGTGTATCCCTTGTCTGGCACACAGATTTGGGGTCTTCATTTTGTCTTGTCAGTATTATTATTTTGAAAGGGTAGTGTATAATGTTTGGATTTTTTAAGAGGGCAGATTGGAGGGATTATGGAGCTGGAAAACATAACGCATTTTCTCGCAGTGTGTAAAGACAATGTTGAAGGTGGGTGAAATGTGTATCTGTTAGCTTGGATTGACATTGAGGGAAGTCTTCCTAACTATTCTCAATGTTAACTGATTTAATATTGTTTTCCTCTGGCATGTATTTTTGCTGTGTATACCGTATGTAGGATCTGTTCCAATGCTGTTCAATTTGCACAAAACGTGTGCCTGTCATTGCTCTCAACTGTAACCGGCTTGAGTACAATTGCACTTCATTAGAGTTATCCAGTAGGTTGCTACAGAACCAAAATCGTATACACTCCATAGAATAAAAACTAATTGTGGACTTATTACATTGTGGCCTTTTTTTGTCGTTGCCCCTTTTTTGCTGAAAACATTATTGATTGGTTGATGGACAGAAAATATATCTACAACACTTTTGAGAATATTTCACTTAAAGGAAGTAGTTCAATATTTTGTTATTCAACTCTTATACCTCAGCGCTAGCAGCTTGTAGGCTTAGCTTAGCACAGAAGTGAGGAGTGAATTTAATAGTAGTATTTACCAACTAGGATAGAGTAGGCTTTGGGAGCAGGTAAACTGTCTCTCTGGAGAGCAAATGAGGTTGGCCGCATTGGTTTATTGTCATTATCTGCATTCATTTGTAGATTTCGTTTATAGAGACACTATCTCTCCAACTCCATTCTTGGGCCTCAAGTTACTAATAGGACCATAAACAATGAGTGCCGCTCAGAAGAGGAAGCCTTCCTCCAGATATCTGCCAGCTATACCAGAAAGCCCAAAATATTAGATGTACCTGCAGAGGCTAAATTGTTGTCAGGCAGATAGTCGCCCACTAATCTTACACCAGGGAACATGCCTTGTCCAGCCCCACCTGTGTCCCAGTTTAACATCTTCCTCCTGGACCCAACAGGATACCCTACATGCTCTACAAGAACTGCCCGGCAGTATTAAAGCGACTGAACACTGATGCAAGCTGACAAAAAGTAGTTCATCCCACTGGGAGCAGATACATTGGGCAAAGCACGGCAAGACAGACCTGCACATCTTCTCGCTTGACCAAGGTAATGCATGCAGACCTGTGCCGCAAAAGCTCACCAACTATGCCATCGAGTTCTATCACATGCCTGACATCATCAGGGGCCTGGTCTCAAATTACTTTGAGGAACGACAAATGGGACAACTGGTTAGCAGCAGCTGGAGTTGGGCATTGTCGTGGGATGCAAAATATGCCCCATTCTCTTTGTGACAGCCTTCAAAGTAGTGCTCATTGGAGCAGGACAGATGGTGGGAGGAGCCGGATTGCCATCAGTGGCTGAACTTGCCTCTATGTCTCTCATAAGATGCTCTCTTTGGAAAGGACATCACATAACATCACAAACAAGACATGTTGGGGTCAAACTAAGGCACATTGGACCCTGGAAATATGTGATGGGCTATTTCTGAAAGATTAAAAACTAATAAAATCATGATTAACCAGGAAAAAAAACGATAGTTCCTCAAATGTATTCATACACTTTCTGAAAGAGGCTCACTGAAGCTGCAGGTTCAAAACAGACCATGAGACATCCTCCCAAAGAAGATGCTGCCATGATGCTTTTATGATTCTGCTAGTTATACAGTGGTATTATATGCCAATTCTTCAATAAGTCACAACAGAATGGGACAAAAGAAATCAATGCAGTTTGAGCTGACTGAGCAAAATGGATGATAAAGAGAAGAACACACTATGTACATTTCAGTATTCATGTTGCAAGGTGGACATTTCTGTAGTGTTGGATTCACTGTGTGAGGCTTAAGTGGTATGGTGTGAAAAATGGCAAACGTGCATAGCAACAAGTGTGAGACCTTCACTCAGAGATGAGGAGCACAAACCACGTAACTGTGACATCAGTTGCTGCAGTGTTGTGCTCTTCACCCAAATGGCTCATCAGGTTTCACACATATTGTCAGTAATTTGTTAAAGAGATAATCCACTGATTAGAAAAGTACATCTTTTGCATAATGCAAAGTATTACCCATATTATGGAACCCTAATGATCATTGCCCAAGTGGATCAGCAGTTATGTTGCTGACTATGGCCCGCAACTTAAAATACATTATATATACCCCCTCTCCTATATATTATATATAATATACATTGATGCTGCACAAACTAGTGGCGTCAAACAGTGTGCCATCTAAAGCCACATTTAAATACTACAGGAGCCCATTTCACTGATAAACAATCCTTCATTCAGAGTGAACTGTAACAAAAGTTGGACCACAGTTTCAATCCAGAGATTATGTGTCGCAATCCAGGCTGATATAATGTTATGCTGTACAATGGGACGTAATCATAGTAGAATGACAGATTTGATGTTTTCCTTCAATGACCAACAATATGACCAACATCTGAGATTGTTGTTAAGTCTGTGTCATGATAGTTGCCTTGTCATTGACAAAATGGCGGATGAAATGTGTTTGTGTGTGTCATGTTTTCAGTTTGTGCTGAAGTTATATAATATCTGTAAGTGGAAATCTGTAGAAACAAGAGCATGCAGGGCCCGACCTGAGAACTGAGAAAGCAGACAAATTAAAGGTCAAGTGACTAATGCATAATTTCTAGAGACAGACTGAGGTCAAAGTGGGTGAAATGAGTCTGTAGAGTTAACTGGAACACTTTGCCTAAATATTAGAAAAGGCTCTTTGCAATTCCCACATCTCCATGATTTTGAAGCTAAAAATAACACACTAATGTCCTGGGATTCACTTGCAAGTCCACTGTTGTGAGTGAAATAAATAAGGAATCAAAGCTTTTATTCAGTTTCACAGAAATACTGAATGCTGTAAAAAAAAAAAACAAGATGTATCATAACAGTCTCATGTGTTTTTGCATGGTGTGTGTGTCACCTTTTAAAACAGAAGTGCGTCAGAGGCTTGTCTAATTTTCCATAGGTCCTTCACGCATGTGTTACGCTCTTGTTTTTCCCATCAGCGTCACCTCCCTCTCCACGTACCTGCCTGCCTCGCTTTTGTGCTGTAGCCTCTGGCTGCCTTCATCCATCTTCCCACACAGAGCTGTAATTCATGGTCAGATCACATTCACGTGTAGATTGCACATATAATTGACTGGACAAAGAAACGCTAGGTTTAAACATTTAGATGATGAAAATTCAGTGTATGTGTCTGAACTGGGGCCTGAAAACGTACAACTGACAATAGATTAATCCAATGGCAGATCTCTCGGTTTCTGGTTTGTTTAGTGGAAATTAGAATGTTGGCAAACCGTTTTCTAACTGATTACTTTATTAGGGTGTTACAGCAAATCCAGCTCCGTCTCACACTCTTCAATTCCCATCAGACTGAGACATTAAGCATTCAAATCCAAAGAACCTTTTTATTGCAACTTCTATTCTTATGTTCTAAAATGGCTCTATAGCTTGACATGCTCGTTCTGAAAAACATTCGAATATCCTGAAGTGCACCACACAGACTGTTGTTTTTGCTCAGGCCGAAAATACCCTTAAGCTTTGTTCGCTCTCATTGATGTGGTGAATGTTTGTGCTCTGCAGATGCCTCATAGATGGTGAGAGGACCAGTGGGCGGACTTAACACCGGACTAACAAGGAGGCAAATGACTCAGACTCAAACATCGAGTAAAAAGATGCTATACTGTATGTTAATGTTAATGTTAATTAATCTGACATGGTCTTTAGGTTGAAGGACATGTTATTGTCTGGGGAATGCATCATAGCAGGAAAAACATTGCACCTCAACAGTCATGCCTGCTGTGTGTTTAGTGGTTGAAAAAAGGATGAGGCATCAGAATTTTTTTTTCCTTTTTCTTTTTCCAAGCACATATTAACATACAGTGCACATGGGGACCAATGCAGATATATGAGAGGGAACACTTCTGTGTTGTCTCTACTTTAGATGTGTTCAATGCTGATTCCCACTGCCATCATTGGACAAAATAAATGTCAGCATAACATTTCATCATATTATAATTCAGGTGTTCTGAGAGAAAACTAGACTTCTGCACCTCCTCTTGGCTCTGTTTCAGGCTTCAGAAAATCTATTCCTTGACAGGAGACTTTGGTGGGAGACTTAATACGGGTCATATTAAGATCTTTCAACTATACAAACACAAAGGCATTACAGGAAACCCATAAGGACATGAGGAACACGGGCTGTGTTGGTGAATGAGCAAACATGAAAACAGACACATGATTTCTTTTCCCCTTACATAATGTATATCACTGCATTAGAACGGTTAAACAGTATTACGTAACTGTTCACTCATATACACTTATAGTCTTGCACTGAGTAATTTGGAGGAACTCTGTGTAACCTCTGAAAGGTTACACATAGATGGATAGATAGATAGATAGATAGATAGATAGATAGATAGATAGATAGATAGATAGATAGATAGATGGATTGCTAGATAGATAGATAGATAGATAGATAGATAGATAGATAGATAGATAGATAGATAGATAGATAGATAGATAGATAGATAGATAGATAGATAGATAGATAGATAGATAGATAGATAGATAGATAGATAGATAGATAGATAGAAAGATAGATAGATGGATGGATGGATCAACTTTTGGATTTTTGTTTTATTGTATTCATTCTGATTAAAAGTATTGTCTTATGTTATGAGTATTTAGATTGGCCAATTAGAACTGCTTTTGTCACACTGTTTGCTTTTATGCATTTTCACATTTTGACCACAAGAGGGAAATCTTTCTCTTTATAACATCTTTGTTTCTCTCTCTTTCACTCTTTGTTTATTTGAATGGAGGGACCCTTTGGATCATTATTGGATCTAAACTGTACTGTAAAAAACTTCACAATGCTTCTAAGGCTTGGCGTCAGAATCACAGCTCCAATGAGCCAAAGTTATAAAATGACTGTTTTTATTGTAATTATTATTATTATTATTATTATTATTATTATTATTATTTATGTTTGAAAAGCCACACACTTCAGAGTCACCAACCAGTCAGTCATTTGGCACAGTAAAAGTTGGTGTGTCACATTACACTAACGTAGTGTAAGTCCCAAGTTAATCTGAGTTGCAGAAGAGCTATAAGACTCTTTTCTAACTTTGAACTATCCCTAAATTATGGTAGTATAGAGAATAATTCACAATCAAATCTAATTCTGAATTGCATCAGGAAATTTTGCCAAAAAGGTGGATTTTATCAACACTAAATGGGAACTATGGATCGTTACCGACTGTACATAAAGCCAAAATGTTGGGTATGTAAACAGATGAAAAAGCATGTTTATTTCTCAATTTCTTCAGAACTTGAGTGTTGCTCTGTTAGAGTTTGCATGCAGACAGTCTGTGCTTTGTCCTTGCATAGGGCACCCAGAGGTGATTTGGTTCATAAATGATGGTGCCCGGTCTGCTTTGCTGCACCCGAGAGCAGTTTGTTCTAATGGTTTCCTCTGAATGGAGTGCAGACATGAAGGTTTGCGATGCAATACGGGAAGTTGCTCGAGCAGTTTCACTCAGGTGTGGTATCGCTCATGTGCCATTAGGCTCATTAATGGAGCCATTCTGAAGATTAGAAAGGTGGACATCAGCGGGAAGGCATTTCATTGTGACTGTTGGCATAACAATGCACTCGTTAAACTCATCTAACTGCAGGTGGTAGGCACCAGAGGAGAAGAAGAATATTGCTGCCCCTCACGCCTCAGTGTTTTTCTTAATGAAAAAGCAAACAGAAAAACAACACACTTATGCAAACAAGTACATAATGTTCGGTTTTAAAGTCATCAGATCTTAGCAAACATCCTGCATGACTAAGTGAGGAGCAGGTTAAAGGTTGGAATGGCTGCCTTTCATGGGCCGCAATATTTTTATGACCTTGTCAGCACAGGCACTACTGGAAACACATAAAAGTTTGCTCCTGGCAAAACTGAACTTGATTTCGTAAATCAAACATTTGACCAAACGTGGGTGCACTAATACAAGGCGGAATCTGCCTCATTGTCAACCTAGTTTCTGTTGACCCAAAGTCACCAGTCCTGTCTCTCGCTCCCACAAACCATCTTATCTGAGCCAAACCCTTTATGAACCATCACCTCGTAATCCTGCACCTTTACTGCCTTTGCTGTGCGCTGCTGTCAAGGATAAGGTAATCAGCTTATCATAAAGACATGATTTATAAAATGCAATAACGGCATCTCAGTGATTCAGACCTTCTTTGATATTTTCCAAACAAGTGGTCTCAGCTTCTACTTCTCACCTTATATGAAGAGAAAACGATACACCACACATTCTTTCACTCGTTAGACTTTGTATCTGTTGGCACAGCAGTTTTAAAACCAAACTCCGACATGTTCGCCATCCTGTTCATTTACCTGAACGAGCAGCGTAAGGTGGGAGGAGAGGGAGACTTGTTTCGGTACTTTCTTGCCTTATCTCAGATCATATCCCAGGACTGAAGGCATGTGATGTTGGGCAATAGGGCCATAAAGCAGCGCAACTCTTTATGAGAGTGACTGTGAAACTTTGGCTTCACTGACTGGCTCTGTAGCTGCAGGGGACTCCTGCGCTGCCTCCGTACACTGCAAAAACTGTTTGCTATAACACAACATTTTACTCTCATATTATAATCTTCAAGTGGGACTTTGTCTCTCTCTGACTTTTCATACATTGATGTTTCACAGGACAGGTTTGAACCAGGTAAGACAGAGCTGTGCAGTGCAGCTGCTGTCAGACAGGTAACTGATGGGGTTAGTATTTTAAAGCTGTTATAAAAGTGACTTTTTATTTGATTGCTGTGGGGTCTTGCTGGCCCTGACTCCATTCAAGGTCTGTTTGAAGACAACGCAAAAACCAAAGGACAGAGGGATGTGTGTGTGTGTGTGTGTGTGTGTGTGTGTGTGTGTGTGTGTGTGTGTGTGTGTGTGTGTGTGTGTGTGTGTGTGTGTGTGTCTGTGTGTGTGTGTGTGTGGTGTGTGTCGGGGTCATGCAGGGGGTTTGGCCGGGGAGGTCGGGGGCTGGGGAAGTCACACAGGTAGGGGACACTGTTACGGGCAGTGAGACCTGGTGCAGTCACCATGTCTCAATCTACAAACCGACATGCATGACTGGTCTTGGGCAACAGCTAATGGCCCCCAATTACAGTTTCTCTGTCCTCCAGAAAGCAGCCAGTGTGGCGTGACCCTCTGAAATGAGTCTTCCTCACAAAAGCATGGCAAACACAAACACGTTTAGAAAGCGAGGAGGCTTGATTTCATGCTAAATTGTTTTATATCCACTGATACTTGCTTTTATTCTTTCCTGCCCACTTATTATAACACCTGTCTGATATGCGTTCAGTTACTGATCATTCAGCAGCATGGACATGTTGAAATCTGGATGAAGCAAGTGAGGGTGGGAAAAGAGCAGAGGGAGAAGGTCTGAGGTGGAAAGGTCAAACTGATGTTTCACCGTGAAGCCAGAGAGGGACATTTTTTTCCGACAGGATGCCTTCTGTGGTCGGGGTTAATGTGGTGTTGGAGGGACAGAGATGTGCGGATGAATTAATTTTAAGGATGAGCAGAGGAGCGTGGAGACAGAGGTCCAGAGTCCATCGGTGGTGGAGCGGCGGAGGGGAGTGGGGTGGCTTCGGAAAATGGTTTTCTTAGTAAAAAAAAGTCCAATTTCCATTTTAGCTTTTTAAAATGAAACACCCGTGCAATGCTTTAAAATAATTATATATAAAGCGGACCAGCGGTACTCAACCTTTTCTGGCTCATAAAATTGAACTGATTCTACTTCTCATGACAAGAGTTGTGAGTAGAGAAGAGAGTCGTCTTTACGTCAGCGCTGTGCTCAGACTGAAATATGTCAACAACTTTTAGATGTATTGACATGACATCTTGCACAGACATTCATGGTCCCCAGAGGATGAATAATAATGAACTTTAGTGATCCGTTGACTTTCCCTCTAGCGCCTACATGAGGTGGACATGTTTGGCTTTTAGGGAAATATTTTAACAAATACAGGACAGATTTAAATGCAAATGATTTGTGACAACTTTGGTGATGCCTCAGCTTCTCATCAAGTGCCACCATTTGACCAAATATGACCAAATATGTGCAAAACTAATGACATTCCCATCAGCATTAGGTATAGCCTACTTGGCATATAGCGTGGCTGAAGGCTCTTTATCTTAATTGTTTTTTTAATTGTTTCATGTGAAGCATTTTTCAAGGCCTGAGGAGAGGGACAACATAATCTTTTTAAATTTCTTTTTTAAAATGTCTTTATCTTGTGACTTCTTGGTGATCAGGTTTCTCCTGCGGGTTAATGAGCAAATTTAATCATAAATTGCCAAAAGAACAGAATATCATCTAGCGTTTCGGGGGTTTTGGTTTACTGGAATACAGTTGTGTCTGATGACTACAAAGAAAGTAACTGTAGGTGCTGCAGCACTCGGGGGGACAAGACATGACGGGCGCTATGGTTGACCGAGTGTGACGCTTTGTGAAATAATAGATAACTGGGTTCCACATTAGGTGGCGCAGGGCCAGAATCTTAATCGTTCAAAAGCTGAGGAGAGTTAAAGAAGCTCCTGTGAGACCTCTCCTATCAAGGTTCATGTTTACAGTAAAAACAGATTATACGCTCATGGAAATATTGGAGCTTTTCATGACAAGTTGTTAGCACAGATGAAATCAGAAAGTTTGCGTCAATGCTGGATAACGGGTGTTAGAATGAGCTTTTTATCAAAGTACTGTAGCAGTTATTTGTAACTATGCTTTTCTCAGTTTACTGTTGAAAAACACACAGTATGACTTCATTTCTTTCATATCAAACTTCCAGGCAGGATGAGATGAGTTACTGTAGCTCTCTTCACAATGATCCCATTTAGCTCCCTCGCAGTGAAGCCACACCAACATCGATCAGTGTATGAGGTAAAAGGAAATGTGCTGATTCCTCTCACACTCGGTTACACATTAACTGTTAACAAAAAAAGAAATAAAAAGAGCTCATAGACTTGGACAGATAACCTGCTACTGCGTCTGTCAGACCAGGCAAATAAATTGCTGACAGAAAAAATAATCTTGACACTAAAGGTCATTGTTGCTACCGTCACATTTTTGTGTTATTGGTGTGTTTATGACCAAAATAAAGATCTATGAGCGTCGGGTAGTGGAAGGAGAGAGAGTGAGGAGATTTCATTCATGGATTTAACTGTCTTTAGAATATATATATTTGAAGATGAAGAGATTAAAATGAATAGTTTCATAACAGACCACATTTAATTCATATGGTTTGTGTTCTATTACTAAAACATATACTGCACTATTATGTGTACAATTAGCAATAACATAGTAATAAATAATGCTCCATGCTCCAAGTAACAATCATATACTAGAAGAACTTATGTGGCATACTTAAAATAGTATAAACATCAAAACTTTTATTTAAAACCTGACAAGTTATCATTATAACTAGCCTCTGATAAATCGACAGAGCATGTAATAATAATAATACTTCTTCATTGTTTGGGGTCCCACAATCGCCACTGGGGACTATAAAAAATAAATAAATAGCAAAGTCAACCATCTGATCTTATAAAACCCAATATAAAGAAAGATATTAAAGTGTATGGTACTTCCTTTTGTCACAAACTGGACTTGTACACTAGGTAATGTGACAAAATACAGAGTGAACATAAAACATTGGTGTTACATTAGATAAAGACATTTCCCATGTTTATTATTGTATAAATATTTATATTCCTACAGATATAAAGCATCAAATAACAATTGATTGTATTTAACCGGGCGTCGTATCTGAGTCTCCAAACTCTTTGTGTTTGTAAGCAATTCTCAAAAAAATCAATTAAAATAAATTAAATTAAATATGAACAAAGACATTTGTTGTTGACCTTTATACTCTTGTGTACAAAGTAAGTGTAGTAAGTGCAGTTATTAAAAAGTGATACCCAGCAGTTTAATGCCGTGGCTCGAGAGTTAAATATGGCAGTTTATTTTATAGCAATGCATATTTTAAGATCACTTTATGGTTTGTATGTAAAATATTTATGTGCAATATAACCACAGCTGTAGTGGTGTAGAAATGACAGTATTATGCATCTGAAACAGAGTAAAGTCTTAAGTAGCGTCAAATATACACCTCA
Organism: Echiichthys vipera; assembly: GCF_963691815.1. Lineage (NCBI taxonomy): Eukaryota > Metazoa > Chordata > Actinopteri > Perciformes > Trachinidae > Echiichthys > Echiichthys vipera. Next base: position 21,410,932 of record NC_139830.1, read on the forward strand.
AAATTGTACTTTAGTAAAGAATTGTCTGAACACTGATATGAGGTTGTTGAAAATCTGGATTTAATAGTATCGTATAATATGTACGCATTTGCATTTCACCTAATGTCAACAGAATGATGACCAATTAACAAATAAAAGAGTAAAAGTTTCTAAATAAATGTGATTAGAGACTATGAGAGTGTGTGCCTCGGCACTTTTGTCACTTTTGTGTCTTTGCTCATGTTGTGTAATTCTGTGTTATGCAGTTTGGACAGCCGTGTGTTTGTTCTGCAGGGTTTCAGTCAGAACGTTCCACCTCTCGTGGCTTCTAATGGCAGGTGTGCATGCCTCTGCATTAATCAGGGTGCTGTGAACCTGCAGTTTAATAGCAGAGGAAGCCGAGCAGGTAATTACTTTTGAATCTCTAATTGTGCGCACAAGGAGAAAGAAAAACACCAGGCAGCGAGGCAGCCAACCAAAATCACATGTAGCTATCCTGCTGACTCCTGGGTTGTCCCTGTGGGTCCCACTGAGCTGGTTTAAAGCATGTTGACACTGATCGCTGCATAATCAATACAGGTGTGAGATCTTTGAGAGGCTAAAACTACTAACTATGAGCTAGTGTTTGCAGAAAGACAAGGAATAAATTTGACTTTCAAGGACTTTTATTTCTAGTTTTTCATTGGTTCTGATTGAATGCCCTCTGTGTTTTCCTTCCTTCAACAGTTAGTTGGATAATATTGTAAAACTACTAACCGATCAAATGGAAAGTACACTTACTTGGTTTCCAGTTTATTAGCTTCACTTAGTTAAACTAATGCAATCTAACACAGCCCTGCCACAGTCAATCCTTTCATGAAAGTTATAATCAAGTAATTACTTTTACTCAAGTACTTTTCTTAAGTAAACCTTTGAGGTGTGTGTATATTTCCATTCTATTACACCTCATGCCTTACTGCAGAGGTAAATATTGTACCTTTTACTCCACTACATTTATCTGACTGCTCTTGTTACTATACTGCAGATTTATACAAAGCATATAATCATATTGTGAAATAAGATGCAATGTTAACAGGTAGAAAGCTGCTGACCAAATACCATAGATTTTTGATTTTGCTTCTTTTTGCTGACTTTCTGTGCAATCTTTTTCATGTCCCCCCACATGCATGTCCTCCTCTCTTCATCACAAACTCAGTTAAAAAAAAGACTTCATCATTCTGTCACCAGCAGTATAAAGGCCAGACGGGCACCATCTTGCTCAACTGGCAGAGCGCGTGCCCCATATGCAGATGCTGAGTCCTTGTCGCAGCGGCCAAGGTTTGACTCAGACTCGCGCCCCTTGAGCTGTGATGTCAAATACAGGCGAAAATGCCCCAAAAAACACAATTTCAAAAGAATGAAAAATCATACTGGCAGGAACCCCAAAATGTTATTATGGAACACTTTTTACACGTTTTAAAAAGTATTGCTTCACATGTCACACACTCATGTAGCAGAACAATCTAAGACATAATACTATAAAACAGTCTTTTTTAAAAGTCAAGTGATTTCATCCCAACTCACATTGCTTTTTGAAAACCTGTAAATGGCTGAAAAAGACAATGCTTACACTTAATGCATCTGGAATAATAATCCAGTAACACCATAATTCATCATTATTTTGGCCTTCAACCTAAGTGCCATTGTCCTTTTGATACTTTCCGTACTTTTACTTTAGTAAGATTATGAATAACAGACTTTTACTTGTAATGAAGCATTTTTTACACTGTACTTGTAATTTGTAAAGGACCTGAATAATTCTTCCATCTCTGCTCTTTTGCATCTCACAGCTCATATATACATATCACTTGTGTGATCTGTAATCTATCTGTATCTATTATAAAGCTTGTGAACCACTCTTTTACACTGTTGTTGCCTTAATGACTCCAATTTGCATAGATTTTCTTTCTTACAAAGCACAACAAAGATTCCTCACGGCGTTACGATGTTAACGAGCACAAAGCAAACATCTGATAACTGCATTCCAGCCTTGTTTCCAAATGCACTGCTAAATAAAGAGACTTCTTATCATGCGCCATAATTTGACACAAACTCTTCCTTGTAGGGGTGTGTTTAACTTCCCGCTGAGTACATCAACTAACGGCTTGGCTCTGATGCACTTATGTTCTTTTCTCATGATATTTATTGCACGGTGACACACCTTATGGACCCGGCACAGTTAGTCTGCTCAAAATAAGGTGAGTGTGAGGTGTGTGTGTGTGTGTGTGTGTGTGTGTGTGTGTGTTTGTTTGAAGTTTATTGTTATATGCTACGCGTACACACTGTGTAGCCAGTGCACTACAACTCTCAAGTATACCAAAGTGAAGTAGATATATTAGTCAGATTATGGTAGAAAATGACCAAAACATCATGAACAACAACAGTTTTGCAGGTGCATGTTTGAGAGTGGATCAGTCTCAGCTGCATGATGACCTGTCGTTCACTAGGTGACAGCAGTGAGTTCAACAAGAGGCTCAGAGGAGCTTCACTTCCTGCAGCTAGCTCTTAAACAAAAGGAGTCCTATGTTTCTATGCCTTCACCACAGGACTATGCAAAATGAGCCAGTGGTATGGAACTGAAGCTCATGAGCCGGTGTTGGAGTCATGCAAATCTCCCACAGTTGATCAGTTTAACAGTCATTAATAGATAACCAGGGAACGAATGTGGATGGTGGAATAACTGTTGAAAATCTTTGGGTACATTTTTGCTTTCAAATGACTTAATCTCCAAATTCACAATAAAAAAGACATTTTATTTCAGAGAAGTGAAAGAAACAAAAGGACCCAAGGTTTCTGTTGTTTCTTTCACTTCTCTGAAATAAAATGTCTTTTTTTAGTGGGCATAAAAATGTTTTCCTAAAACCTTTTTATCTGTTTCAAATTCAACTAAATATGATAATGGCTAAAATATCAAATCATTACAATCGCGGTGTTTTACATTTAAGCACAAATAAACTGCAGTGGTATATCTCCACATCCATTGATGTTGGAAATAACATTCTCAGTATTGAAAATATTGAGACGTAACACCACAAAAGGGAAAATGTAATTCTATTTTCTGTTTTTACATGACCTTATTTCTCGTGTGTTTCAATAAATAAAAGCCTGATGCAAAAAACAAAAAACAAACAGGTCAACAGAGACAATCATATTTCATGAATAGACAGTTGGGCAGTCTTCTTTCAGACTAGTGGGGTGAAAAAAAACACGATACACATTTAGTTGTTTATTATACTATACTTTGTCCATCTGCAACTTTAGATTTCTCCTAAGGATGAATCTTTAAAGGCTGTTTTCTTGAAAATGAGTTTGTTCTCACGCTGAGCCAGACATCTCCACTTCAGCACTTTCACCAAACTTTCCAGTTTTATTCTTATATTCTGGAGGTTTTCACAAAGGGTTTTGTTTATAGATCATTTATAACCAGATTTATAGAACATTTAATTCCTACGAACCTGGCGTTGTTTTTAAATGGCCGTTGGCAGTATTTTCTGCTATATGGAGTGAAAAAATAAATATCCAAATTCCTCCTCTGTACAAACCTCTGACTCTGATATGTCAGCAAAATGAAACAACAATGTTGAACCTGGCTTCTTCCACTGTTCCGATTTCTGTTCTGGGAATGTGTGCAAAGGAGCATTCAGGTTTAAGATACAGAATCATTTGCATTTTAGTTAAGAAAACTTTAAATTAAGAAAAGAATTGTCTTAATGTGAGTAATCTAATGGGGCAGTATCACAGTGATAGCTTTGGTTCAAATGTTTACTCTATTCACCTGTAGTGTGTTGCTTTAATGATGGCTGGATTCCATTCAGCTGCTTCAGTGTCAGGGCCCTGGTATATTGTTACTGTCACACTGCCATTGCTTACTGGGGCACAATGTAACACAGTAAATGTTATTAGTAAAAACCTGTGTTTTTCTTGACAAGTCCAAATGTCTGCTGACAAAAAGGCTAACAGAATTTTTCATGGTGCATTTTTTTAAAAGTCCAAATAGCCTTGTGATATCTAAAATGTTGCTGTGATTGAGCATGTTGTGCTGGTTGTATCATAGTTTTCTTTCATTCTGATGTATGATGAACCGCCTTTTTTCTGTTTTCACCTGAAGCCATAGAGATAGCAGGTCTGCCCCCCTGCACACCCTGACAAAGTGGCTGTCGCTTCGATCCCTGAGTCAATATTGACCACCAGCCAGCAGGAGAGAGAAGCAGCAGCAGCTGGGAGGAGGACAGCAAGGAGATCATCATCACACACACACACACACACACACAAACACACACACACACACACACACACACACACACACACACACACACACACACACACACACACACACACACACACGCACACACACACACACACACACACACACACGCACACGCACACCCACACACACACACACACACACACACACACACACACACACACACACACACACACACACACACACACACATACACACACACACACACACACACATACACACACAGACACACACACAAACACACACACAGTCAATATCATGTGGTTATTGAATATTTATCATCTCCTGTGGTGTCCTTGGGCTGAGATACGTTTTCATATACCTTATTATTTCATATATTACAACATTTAATATTAGAAATGTTTCATGTTATTTTTGTACACTTTAAATTATAGAAATAATCCATGATCCGTTAGTTTTGAGTTTGCAATTAATTTGTGCAAGTTGTGTGACTTTCAGAAATTCCTTTTTTTTTAAACAAGTAAAACAGCCTTAACTGTTCCTTTTAAAAATGTTTATGAATACAACTGGGACACTTAAGAAAGGGACTGCCCCTTATAACGAGGTGCACAATCAGGGCTAAGCACATTTAAAAGTAGATACACAAAAGTAGGTAAAGACACAGGACTCGTTTATAAAAGATTAACTATATTAATAATAACACTGCAATTGTGACAAGACCCATCCATCTATTGAAACACTTGCAACTGATTCCTGAATATGATAAAGTTAATTTATCACTAAGTATCTTATTTATCTATCTTAAGTGATCCCCTCTGCTTCTTATGCTTGCTGGATTCCTGATTTTCAGATGCCTACAGGATGACAACCTGTGTATTAGCCTACCTCTGTGGATATTGAACTTTAAGAGAGAAACATGTCAGAATATGATCAGCTAATATGATCATAGTCCTAACAAGTCAGAAGGGCTAATTATCAAAACACGTGAATAAAAAAACGTTTCATATTTATGCTGTCAACTTGCTGCCAATGTTGCCAGATTGGGCACATTTCCACCCAACCCATTTTGGGTTATTTTCCAGGTAAAAATATTTTAGATCAGGTTGTGATAATACTGACTACTTTTTGTACAATTTGTACAAAAGATTTGGCAATATGCCAATAAATGGCAGCTCTCTCAGCTGGGAAATATGACCAAGTATCATTTCAGTTTATCACACTTAAACTGCAACTTTTTCAAAGTCCAATCATTATTGTGTCACCGTTTTGAGAAAATCAAATGAAAACATGGTTAATATGAGTGTTGTTATTTTGATTTCACTGATAGACAGAAGACCGGAGATGATTGGACCGATTCAGTTTGGTCATTTAGTCTCTGATTGAAAAAATGTTGTCAGTCCAATCTGGCAACAGTGGTTGCTGCTTTAAAGAGTTGTATTATTCTGTCAGGGTCTGATCTCTTTCTTTCATAAAACACGGCTGCAGGGTTTGGTATTTAAGCCAGAAACTCACCACCTGATGATCCAGACCCACAGTAGGAATGATTATATTTGTCCTAGAAATACAATGAAATGTGTAAACTTAAGCTAAAGTTTTTAAACTGTGAGAGGTCGGGGTGGTGAGGTGAGCCAGAGGACAGGCGATTGTAGTCCTGGCTGTGACCCTGAGAGGCTTCCCAGGTAATGACGGCCCTACTGGTTATATGACTGAACTGCAGAAGGTTCATGACCTTTGCAACATCAAATATCTCCCTCCTACTTGTTCAGATAGTGGGAGTTGTAAAATCACAGCGAGAATTGTTTGCCACAACAATGGTTTTAAAAAGAAGACTTGCTCTGAGATGGTGCATCGGCTTGGCTCCATTCTAGTAAAAGTGTGGGAGTATCAGACTGTTGACTGTTGGGCAGGAGGGGGCTTATATGATGCCAGGGGTCATCCTGCCCTGACGCGTAAAATACTGCATCACAGTATTTTCTCTCATGTCTGAAAACATGAGCTTCACAAATGGAAAATCCCAAATCTGTTCTGTCTGTTTGACGTTTCTCATCAGCTGTTCTGTCTAAAAAGAAAAATACTACACAAGCGAGAAGTTAAGACGTAATCAAACATCACTGAGACAGAAACCAATTTGCCGTGCGGTAACTAACAGCCAAAACCTCAAAGCTGCTCTGATCTGACATGATTTAACAAAAGGAAAGAGGAGGAAAAGCTCAATCCCTGACTACACTCACACACACAGACACACACACCTTTCGCATGAAGAGCAAACAAAGCCAAGAGACTTTCAAGTCTTTCGTTTGATTCAAACCCACAGAAACACTCTGTCACACACACACCCTGCTGCACTGTGTTGACAGAGTTGACACACTTTTGACGCACATCGGCAGCGCTACAGACCGGCAGGCCTCCCCAGTTCTCCCATTCAGGATCATCCACCGGTCATGTTTATGAATTGGGAGGAGTGGATGGACGCCAGCGCTCTCCATCACTTTCCTCTTCCTTATCCTCACTTGTATCAGTCAGATGCAAACAAAAATGTGTGTGCAGCCATCTTCTTGTGATTCATGGGTGTGGTGATGACATCTTATTACGCTGATAGAGATCAAAGCTGCTCCATGCCATGAACAGAAACTGTGATGCAATCAAAGCACAAGTGGAAAAGTTTGATCACTGATGGATTTATAACAGAGAAACCTTAACAACCTGTGATAACCTGAAAAAGCCAAGATTTGCATGATTAATGAGATTTGTGTGGGGGAGTTGGGATCTGGGTTTTTAGAGGATTGTTTTTTCTTGCCGACACTTTCTGCTCAACTGGGACTGAGCCAAATCTAACAAAACATAACGTAATGAATCAGTGTATTGTTCTGAGGTTAGATTTGAAAGTGGTTTGTTAGCAACACTGCTCACTTCTTTCTTGAGGAGAAATACCTTCGGGAAATACGTTCATTTTTGCGTTCTTACAGAGAGTTACATGAGAAGATCTGTCCAAAGGTAACCGAATCCACCTGTTAGCATACTTGATGCTAACAGTAGCATAATTTTAAAATGGACTGTAGAAAAAAGATGAACATAGCTTCCAGGTCTGAAAAGTGAAGCCAATGCGGAAGTGCCTTAAACCTGCAATCTTTCTAATGTCCAGCAGGGGATGACTCCTTTGGTTGCAAAAATAAGTCAAATTGTATAGAGATCAATGGGAAATTGAACCTACTTCTCATTTATAACCTCAGTAAAGATGTTACTAATTAATTTATGGTCTCTCTTCTTCAATACAACATGATGTTCATTTGGTAAATTATGGTCCCATCTAGAGTAAAATAGACGATAAAGCAGGGGCTGCTTTAGGGTGTGGCTGCCTTGTGATTTACAGGTCACCGTGCTACGTCAGGATAGAGGCTTAGTAACGCATATCCACGGCACCATGCACTAAAAAATAGCGATAGATTTGTTTTGGGTGTTGTCTGTGTTAAAGTCTTTGGACTTTGACCCTCTCACAGTGTGTTTTTACTTCAATAGAATTAATTGTAATATTTGAACACCAACAAATGTTTTGTTTTGAGTTTGGTTGTACCATGCTGACAAAGCTAGCATTATCTAGCTAGCACTAGCATTAGCTGGTAAGTGAAAGGAAATTATCAATTTTCAACCAGCTCTGTGTCACTGCAGCGGCAGGGAGTAGGACTATGAAGCTAAGTCCAAATATAACAAAATCTGCCTGACAGCTAACTGATTATCCTACATTACATTTATCTGATGCTTTTATCCAACGTTAGCTTCAAATAAGCCAAACTACAGAGTGAAACTTATTTTTGCATACAAAACATCTTTTTTGTGTTGAACTATTTCTTTGCTGCAAGCTGTGACGTGCTGTCATCACTGTACGGTTGCAGTTACTTTCCATTATCATTGTGAGTTGTATTTTACCATTATGTTGTTTATGACCTTGTTTTTCTTAGTTGTTATATTAATTGTTACTTGACGGTATTGGTCATGTTTTATTTGTTGTTTACACCCCAAAATGTAGTATTAATGACTTGGCTAGCTTCTTTCAGGGTCATCCCTATGTTCCCCGGGTCCTATGTTCCCCCATCGCATAAGCCTATGCCTCTGCTGATTTAATTTAGCATTTTGTTAGGGTTAGGGGTTACGGTCAGGGTCAGGGGTAGTGTAAGGAACTACATTAGCCTATTTTCCGGGGAATTCTGCAATGATTGTGGAAAAAATTACAGACCGGGGAACATAGGACCCTTTCTGTGAAAAGCCTGGTCCTATACAAAGCAGGAACATAGGTACACTCCGGTTCTTTCTTTTCATGACTCATGTAGCTTCATAAGAAATCTCTGTGGTGTTGCTTGCTAGTCAGCAAGTTATATAAATTAGTTTTTTCTTTGTTTTAGGAAACTGAAGAGGTGCTAGTAGGCAGATTATGTTTCCTTTTGACTGAGCCAAGACAGCTGTTCCCCTCTGTTTCTCGTCTTGGTGCTAAACCAAACTAATATGGTGCTGCCTGCAGTTTCATATTTAGTGTGTAGACATTTTAGTGGTATCAATCTCATCCTCTAATACCTGGCAAGAAAATAAACTACTAATTTCCCAAAATGTCAAACTATTCCTTTTGTCAAAACTTTGAAACTGTGAACACAATTGAGAAAGGACTTTAACATGTCTTCTTCTTTATTTAGATACAGCAAGCTCTGACAACAAGGAGGGGAGATGAGTGATCAGAGAGTTCAGGTCAGGGGTAAGGTCCAGCTCAGTCTGTGGAACGGTACATGGCTGATGGTTCCTGAATCTCACGCACACAGCTTGTAGACTTTACCCTTTT